>NC_142798.1:47700848-47816656 GCF_049724085.1 Artemia sp. Qi Xiang Cuo | reverse complement strand
TTCTGGGACGTTGTTAGAAATTTAGTGTCTTGGAGCAAGTATTTGGTATTTTGTACCAAGTATTTTTTATTCTGTTAGAACTATTGTGGATTTGTGTAAAGTATTTTTTGTATTTACTACGAATAATTTTTGTTTTGTAAGAACTATTTTGGATTTCTTAGAACTTTTTATATTTTTTAAGAATTATTTCTGTTTCGTAAGAACAATTTAGATTTCGTTTGAACTTTTTATATTCTGTAAGGACTATTTTCCATGTCGTTATAAATTTTTTTGTTTTGTAGCTATTATTTATAATTCTGAAAAAACTATTTTTTAGTCTGTGATTTTTCTGGTGTACTATTCTAGGCAAATATTTTATGTAGTTATAAGGTGTTCTTTTACTTATTGCATATGTTGTTAGGCTTTTTTAAATTTTTGTAGTATGTAATTGATACTTTAGTTGTTTTTATAATTTTCTTAATTTTTAGAAATTATTTCATATTTTTAAGAATCTATTTTTAATTCTGATAGAACCATTTTTGATTTGTGTAAAGGATTTTTTCTATTTTCAAGAATAGTTTTTGTTGTTTAAGAACTATTTTCGACTTTCTTACAACTTTTTGTATTTTGCAAGAATTGTTTCTGCTTTGTAAGAATTATTTTTGGAATAAGTTTGAATTTTTTGTATGCTATAAAAATTATTTGGGATGTTGTTAAAAATTTAGTGTCTTGAAGCAAGTATTTGGTATTTTGCACCAAGTATTTTTTATTCAGTAAGAAATATATTAATGTTTTTAGAATTTTGGTGTTGTGTCACAAAACAAAATATTTTGTTTTGCAGCAACTAGTATTTTGTATTTTGCAGTAGCTATTTTTTTTATTCTATTAGAACTATATTTGATTTATTTTGAACTTTCTGTTTTATGTGAGAAATACTTTGCTTGTGGTTAGAATTTTTTGTATTTTTTAAAAAGTATTTTGTATTTTACCGCCAAAAAACTTTTATTCTCTTAAAGCTATTTAGGATTTGTGTAAAGTGTTTTTGTATTTTTTAAGAATAATTGTTGATAATTTCTTAAATGAAATTTCTGCATTGTGTATCCATGAGGTAACTTCAAGAAAGAGTTTGTTGCTTACTTAGAGTTTCGTCATAATTTCTTGAATGAAATGTCTTTTTTTATTTATCCAGGAGGCGAATTGATTAAACGTATTAACATATTTTTGAAAGAATTTGCTACTTACTTACAATTTTTGATAATTTCTTAAATAAATTTCTGCATTGTGTATCCATGAGGTAACTTCAAGAAAGAGTTTGTTGCTTACTTAGAGTTTTGTCATAATTTTTTGAATGAAATGTCTTTTTTTATTTATCCAGGAGGCGAATTCAAGAAAGAATTTGTTCCCATGTGTCTGACAATAGATATATGAAAATTCCTTTTCTTACATCTCCGACGTTTTATTAGATATTCTAAACGTTTTACATGCTAGCTTACTCTAAAAATAATGAACACATAACAATGTAATGCATAATATATTTTTAATGAAATAATGCTATGTAGAATATTAATACAAAAAATATATTACGATACATTATTATTATCAATGATTAACTTTGGACATTTTGAATCTGTTCCATAAAATAGTTCACCATGTTCTATCTTGATATTATAACTATTGTCTTCTCTTAGTTCGTAATCAGTAGAATAATCGTTATTCCATTTATAGTCATACACAATTTTTACTGGTGTCTCATCAACAGGTTCAATATGCTTTTCGTCTTTGGTATTATTTGGATCAATGACTGTTTGATCAATGGCAGTAACGTTTGCTGGTGCTTTGTTTTTCATAGATTAATCTTTATATTCCATCGTGATATTTTCTGACAATGCCCTTTTTATTTTTCTGGCAATTTCACTGTCTATTATCACATTATTTTTACACAGGGAACAGTTTCGAAACGTAAACACGATATGGTTTACGATATTAGTAGAAGAGTAGGCCTTTCTTTTATTGATCTTCCGTTGAATGCTAATACCAGAAAGGTGACGATTGGATGTATCAGTAGGTAATGTGTTACCTGCAACAGTAATAAGGAGTTGTCCTCTATCATCAATGATTATTTTTGTGTTGGCATTCTCTTTGAGTGCAATCATCTCTGGAGATTTCAATCTCGCATAACCACCAACATAAGAGTTGAATTTTTTCGGTATTCCAAAGAAATTTAATTCCTTACTGTCATGACAATGCATGCATACATTTCCAATAGTGCTACCACCTGTACTTGTTTCAAAGTTTAAATAATCCTCTTTGTCAGCATTCAATGCTACAATAACCTTGTTATGTAAACACACTTTATTGAAATGATCCATCTTCACTTTTTTTTTTAAAAGATATGACCTATGTGTTTATCGTTCAACTGCGTAAAAAATACTGCTTTAATACATACAATAGATTAGGTAGTGTCAATAACCGGTCTTAGAATACCGATGGGGAAGTCACATCATGTCTCTGACCAATCACAAAGCGCAATTGTTAGAACTGTAAGCATATTTTGACATTTTAAGTTATGTACAAAAATAAAAAAATAAATAAAGTTTAAAAATCTCGAAGTTTTAAAAAATATTTTTTTTTTTGAGAAAAAAAAAAAACGACAAAAAATGTTTACATAAAAATAGTACTTAGATTTCACTCTTAAACATCCACAAACGATGGTCCCATGATATAGAATAGTTTTTAACATGTCTTATGGATTTATCACGATCAGGTATGTTCTTATGTATCCACTGTGCGAAGAACCTAACCTCGTCTTCAGGACGGTGATAACCCCCCTCAAATTTAGGACACTTAAACTCTTCTAGATTGAAAAGTGGAATCCTAGGGTCAAACTTTTGAAGTAAAAGTTTATCTGTAGGTACATTGCCCTTTACGGAGAGTGTTTCAACTCCGAAGAAGCTGCAAATTCTACTGACTTCCTCCTGGACATTTTTCAGTTCCTGACCAGTATTATTAAGTGATGTAATCACTCTATCATAGAATCCCAGTCTGTTTATATAACGTAATGTAGTACACCACAAGCTTTTATCATACTCAAACAGATTACAGTTCACTAACCAATAACCATTTAGGGTTAACTTACCTTTTTAGGGGTGACCATTTAGGGTTCTCCTACATGCTGAATATGAAAGTGTGTTCCCTGGCATGCTGGATCTGAAAGTGTATTTTCTACTCATGATTTGATGGAAGATTTATCATCTGTTGAAAATCTACTATTGTTGCAATTGCTTAAAGTGAAATTCGAGTCGTCTATTAACCGTTTTGAACTTGTGAAACATTTAATAGCCTTTAATTTCTAGATCACAATGTACAGAAACATTAAAAAAAAAATAAATAATCTGTTTGGTCGCTGAAGCATTTTCGTGTTTTGGAATGCTTAGCATAACGATATCACGGGGTATAACGATATCACAGGGTATTTCATTGCGTGATTTAATAGACTAAAGCGTCTCACATCTCTACCATTATACAGAATGCTATGTTTGTCCTTTTTCTGTGTTTTTACAAGTGTCCTTAACTGTTTTTTTGTTTCACTCGAATCGTTGTCAATGTGTAAAGGGATATTTTCACCGTGTATTTTGGTAGCTTGCATCGATGTGGTATCGTTCCATCTCGGTCGCTTTTCAGGGGGAGAGTAATTGCATGAATCCACTTCCTCCTTAAAAAAAAAAAAAGAAGAAAAATTTAGTAAGGAAATAATAACCCCTCTTTTACAGATAAATTGTCCCTCTAAAGTTGATTCTGATGTTTGTAGCGCTCTATGTTTTAGTGCATTAGAAATATTCAAAAAAAATTCTGTATATGAAAGGGGGTGTCCCCTCCTTAACGCCTCGCTCTTTACGCAAAAATGTGACTCTGTCTCACGACTTTATTTTTTTTTAAACAATAAAAAACTTTAGCGTAATGAGCGCGGCGTTGAGGCGAGGACAGTCCATTTCATATACAGAATAATTTCTGTTCAGTTTAAGTTTTAATGTTGCTCCTTACTTTCAGTTAAAAAAACTTGTTTTTTCAATTAATCAATACAAAGATTGCAAAAAAAAACGTCTCTTATTTCAAACCCATGAAATAAAACACGATCGTTTCCAATTTGACTGCAAAGAAATGCTAAGTCTCGTTCAATTTGTTAGCTCTGTCGACGTGATAGAAAAAATGTGCGTTAAAGCCTATTTCGAATCATTTTGACTCGAAGTTCTAATTAGTCCTTGTCGAAAGTACGTCAACATCTATTATTTTGCTCAGACCCTAAATCCGGTAGTCGTTCTATCTGTGAGCTTACTGTAGTTCTGACAAGGTCTAAAAATCTTCTGAGTAACTTCAACGGTGTTTTTTTTTTACTTTAATGGAGAAGACCACTAAAGTCATAACCTATAAAATTCTTGACAGACTAAGCTCTGGCTACTCACTCAGTGAAGGGAATTACAAAAAGTCGACTAGAGTTCAAACATAAAACGATCAGAGTAGCTGTGACTGTCGAGCAGGGTTGCCATCACCCTACTCGAAGACCAAAAAGTGGTATTTTCCAGAGCTAAATTTTACCGTTAATGACACCAACTATGGCAGGGGGAATTAAAAACTCTCAGAAATAAATGAAATTCGATTTGATGACAAAAGAGGATTATTGTGATTATTCTTTTGAATGGAAACCTAGTAAAAAGAAAAAGAAAAGATTTTGCAAAGTAAAGACAAAGAAAAGTAAAGTAGTAATTAAATAAATAAAAAGGTTCTTTATGTCCAGAAACCGAATTTTAAGGTCACAGTTTCAGTTTTGGCTAGAATTCCAGTTGTTGGTATAAATTCTATTCCTTCTTGAGCAGTTGCCTTTGAAAAATATAACGTTTTAGCTCAGGATGACCAACGCGTCTTTTTGCTGTGAAGCTTATTATTGTTGACCACTGATTTTCGGTGATTTTTGAGTGATTTTGATGAAATATTGGTGATTTTCGGTGATTTTCTTGGTGAAAAAATGGTGATTTTTGGTGATTTTCTTAGTGAAATACTGGTGATTTTTATTTCGTTGTGGTGGCAACCCTGCTGCCGAGGGTAAAACACTAAGTCGACACTAATTCAGCTATTGTCAATTAAAACCTAAAGTCCCATCGAAATCTATGTATGTATGTACGCTCTCTTGGTATTATTTTGACGACGGATTTTTTCCTCCTTTTCCATTTGGTCAACAGAAAAATGCAACAGTTTTTGGCAAAAACTGAAAAGAAAACAATTTTTAATTATCATCATAATTAGAATATTTTGGTTAACCTTTAATCTATTAAATATAGAGCAATTTCTTCAACTAAAATTAAGGAGCAACATTCGTAGTTCGAAAATGCTTGTTAATCTAATTTCAGGCCCTTGTGTTTCAGGCGAGTCGTTCTTAATGAATTGGGGTGTCACACTTTAGCTTAAAAAGCTAGGTATTGAGGAGGGGGTAGCCCCCTCATATACGGTATGATTTCTATTCGTATTAGCCTTTAATCTTGCTCTTTACTACCAGTTGAAAAACTTTTTATTAGATTTCAGAGAGTTTTTCAGATAATGCCGTGAACTCCCCCCCCTCTTCCAGGGACATTACTCCCCCGCACAGTACCTCCCGGGAAAGGTCCTCCCGGTGAAAGTCCCCACCCCCTGCACTTCCCCTTAAAAAATTCTCTTTTCACTTAAAATTTCCCCAGGAAAATTTCAGGCACACAATTAGGCCTGGGATTTTCTCCTAAGCCTACTTTCACTTGAGTATGTTTTGTTTTTTATATTAGTATGTGATTGTTTTTCAAATCATTCCCGAAATCCCCCCTCCACGGAAAATTTTTCCTGGAAATCTCCCCCTACCAACAGAAATATTCTCCCATGAAAAATTCTCCCACGGAGAATTTCTTCTGCAGACAAGACCCCATCTACCACAGAAAAACCCCCCCGACGATGCCAACCCTGCGGACGATTTCCCCCGTCCAATTCCGCTGGGACATCTCCACGTGTAAAATTGAGTCGCCAAAGAGAAAGTTCGACAAATCCTGGAAAGTACAATGAAATCTGGCAAAATCCCCTGTGTAAAATGTCCCCTGGAAGGTTTACCCCCGGGAACTTCCCTCCCTACGGAAAGTCCTTCCTGTGAAATATCGCCCCTGCGGAAAATCCCCCGCCCGCAACAAAAAAAAATCCGTAGGCTATACTTTCCAATGCTAACAATGGGCAAATTTCATACCTTACATTCTTAACCATCGCAATACCTTTACGCTAATACCTCTTCGCAAAAAATTCGCAAATCTCGTAAACTAAAGAAGTAATTACATCACTGTTGTTAGATCCATCATTAATCTCCAATAATGTAAATGCACCACTCATTTTTTTCCTCTACTAATATCATTGCAAATAAAAACTCTTCTCTTTGAATTCAATTCTCTTACTAATATGAATTGTAAAGAAAACTAAAAAGATACACCGGTTTTTCCGACAAGGATATAACCTAAAAAAACTTGTATATCATGAAATAGAAATTCAGTTAATTGTGTCAGAAAAAACTTGAACCAGAACAGATTATACCCAACCTGTTTGGTACGGGCACGTACGCAAAGTATATACCTTCAAGCGAATTCCATATGATATTTCAAATTACTATACCTTCTATAGAAATGATACCTCTTTGCAAATGACCCTGGTAACCCCAATTCGTTGAAAACCTACATACATATCTATGCCTTAGGCGTAAGTTTGAATGTAAGTTTCTAACGAATTGGGCGGTTACTACTCACGTATACCACAATTAGACAATTTTTCATTTAAAATCATGTGACAAATAGTGTCAAACGCTTTCCGTATATCCACGAATATAGAAGCTGGAATTTCACCCTTATCCAAGGCATCATGAATAAACTGGGTTACTGCCAATAGCGCATGCTCAGTAGAATGTCCTTTTCGAAACCCGAATTGGGACTTACTGAAAAAACTATTCTTGTCAAGAAAATTTATAATCCTCACGTACAAACAACGTTCAATAATTTTTCCGAAAGCAGATAGAATAGATATGGGCCTATAGTTGGACGGATCTTTTATATCTTCCCCTTTGTATAGTGCAATGACACGGGCAGACTTCATACATGAAGGGAAGATACCATTCTTGAAACAAAGATTAATTATGTGCACAAGAAAATTTACTATACTAGGCATAATCGATTTAAGCAAGTTCGTAGAAGATCCGTCGATTCCTTCTGAGTGTCCATTTTTGAGTTGATGAAATACAAGCATCAATTCAGCAGACGAGACTGGAGTGAGGAATATGGATCGGTCAGTAGAAGAGGGTAGAAAACTTTTGAAATCAGCAGAATTTGGCGTTGATTTTTGGGATGCCTCTTCCGACGTCTTTTCACCTATTTTAGCGAAGTGCGTGTTGAGCATGTTGGCGACGTTAAGTTTTCCTTTAACAGCTGTATCACCACCTGGTGGCATCATTTCGTCCGGAAAAGAATTCAACTTTTTTTGCCGATACAATCGTTTATTAATGTCCATACCTTCTTAGGAGATCCATGCGCGCTATTGAATGCCTTCAAATAGTAGAGCTGTTTAGCAGACCTGAGAGCTTTGGTTAAGCAATTTCTGTAAGCTTTAAAAAGGCTTGATTTGTTTCATCGGGATTCGATAGATATATTTTATACAGCCTGTTCTTTGATTGGATCGACCTTAGTAGTCCTCGTGTAACCCAAGGCTTTTTAGATCTGTTGTAACGTCTTAGACGGGTTGAAGACATCGGACGAGCCACATTAAGTGCTGTGGTAAATTCGTTGACAAAATACTGTGAAGCTTGATTTACATCCTCGCAGTCTAAGCACGGAGAGGGGTCAATTTTAAGCAGCAGTTCATTCAACCGCTGAACAGATGTAGCATCAAGCCTTCTAGTTGTTTTGATCGGAGTCGCCGTTTGTCGCCCAGTTTTTATCTCCATCAAAAGCATAAAGTGGTCTGACGTGTCATCGATAATAGCATGACACGAATCAAATTCCATATTCAGAAAAATATTGTCGATTACCGTTGCTGTCGAGCTTACAACTCGAGTTGGAATACGACAAGCTGGGAGAAACCCCAGCGAAAGACAAAGTGTCAGAAAATCAACAGCCGAAGGCGAATATTGTGTAGATGAAAGATCATGACCAGCATTACTTATATCAATATTAAAATCCCCAATGTACATAATCTTCCGACTTCGCTCGATTGCGATCGAAGAAAACGCTTCCAGCTTACTTATGAAATGTTGCACCAAAGAGCTAGGTGGTCTGTAAAACAAACAACACAACACTTTTTCACTACCAAAATCAAGCTCGACAACCAAAAATTCAAACAACATTTCTTCATACATAGAATCAAAATCCGAAACAATCCTGTAAGTAATATCATTATGAATAAAAAAACCAAGGCCTCCTCTCGATCTGTCATTCCTAGTCTTAGAAATAAAATTGTAACCGTTAATATTCGCTAGGTGACTAGTTGACTCATTTAAGAAAGTCTCACATACAGCTAATACATCAACTCGATAGCATGGAAGGAACGAAGATAAATGGTCCAAACTACTCATCAACCCGCAACAGTTTAAACTCGCCAGCCTCACACTACCAGGAGAAACATGTCCGTTAATCTCATTAGGGAGTAAATAATTGTTAATAGGGAGGGATCTAATAGAAATATCATATTCATCATCCGAAAAACCACAATCTGCAGAAATTTTTATTAAATCTAATGGGTCTCTCTCAACCTACTCGATGTCCCATCACCAGTAGAATTAATCATAATCATTTTGACTTACCAAACCGTCTGGTGGGAGTCTGTAGTGATGCGGTAATAAATCATCAACCAAACCTTGATGTGGAAGAGTACGGCACGTCTTGTGAAATATCTTATATTAAACTTAAAAAAACACACTAAGAAAAAACAGAACATTATTTCTAGGCATTTGTAAAATATAAAAAAATAATAGCGACGATGAAGCATAATCTGGCATGGCAGACTTAACAAGTCGAAGTCGCATTGAGCACTGAACACAATAAGAAAGAAAATAACAACGAAAAGAAAAAAACCAACACTGACTAGTGGTCATTTTCCCAATCATGACACACACCAACAAAATGAACTTGTTTTATCTCTCGATCGCGGACGTATTTCATCAAACAAATAAAACAAATAATGGTCCGCGTATACACTACAAACAAACTAATTAATCTTTTCCCAGTCAGAAGAATCACTTTTTTTCACTTCTAGCCATAAGTTAATACCCTTATGACGCACTCTGGATGAAACGATAAGTTTCGACTCTTTCATTTCTTGTGCTTTCGAGAGTAGGGAGTTTCGAATCATGTTGAGAGCAGGGGGCAGGTCTGTAGAGATTATAATCCCACTACCTTTTAGCTTTTTAACATTGTTCATGATCGACTGGAAATCACTCTCCGAGCTTAGTGAAATAAATAAGGGGGACTCCTTGCGTCGGCTATTTTTCTTGCTGCGCCTATTTGTGATGTTTGCAGCCCGTGAAGAAATCCGATAGCACTTAGTCATAGATATGTCACTAGTTACACCCAGCTTTTCGCTAACTAATTTAATGACGCTATCTTCAACTTTCTTGTTAGGCTCTTCTGCCGGTAAACCATGCACAATAAGGTTCAGACGGCGATCTTTCAAGTCGATAAGTAGTAGCTGTTTATCCAGGGCCTGGTACTTGTCGACATACTCGTCGATAGTTTTCTCAAAGTTATTAAGCCTCACATCTCGGTCGGCAGCCTCCGTTCTCAGCGACGCGATCTCAGAAGTAATTCCGTCAAGCTTATTATTTAATTCTGTCTGCGTAGCAATAATAGAATCTAGTTTTCCGCTCAAAACTTTTCTGAACTCGTCGAACGATTTTTGCGTAACATTAGCCATGATAAATCTCGATTATAAATCCGCTTCGGGAGGATTGGGGATTAGCAGTTCATTCGAAATAGCATCAAAAGGGACTTACTGGCAAGGGGGGGTGTGAATACCCCCCGTTAACCAAATATAGCACGATTAAATCAGCTCTTGACTCCTACAGGCAATGCATCAAACAGGTTTGGTCAATTAACTATAAATAATTCAAGTTCAAAAATGTTGATTATGATAAGTCCATAGGGAATCACAATTGAGTCTTACTGTATAATGAGATTATATCCAGACTTGATTCTGTTGACTATGATAAGTCCGTAGGGAATCACAATTGGGTCTTATTGTATAATGAGATTATATCCAGACTATATCCAACAGAGGTGTTTACAGTATGAACTCCCAAACAAGACAAGTCAGTAGAGGTCTAAGTACCATTTTGCTTGCAGGTATAGGAATCTCCATGTTATTTGCTTGAAGCTATAGGAATCTCCGTGTTATTTGCCAAGACAATGGATTTGCTTGCCTTATGTTCCTTGGTGTCTTTCCAGAGCATGTACTTATGGATTTGGGTGGATTATGTTCCCTCCCATTCTATTATAAGGGTGTTTTGAGAGTATGCAGTTTGTTATTAAAAAATTGGACACTACAATCAGAATTGTTTGATTGACATTTAAAAAGGGGTAATGAAATTTGCGAATTGGAGTGTAGGATTTGCGAATTTCATTCTATTAAGGATTGACTTGAAATAAAAATTTTTAACAAGAAATGGCTGAAAAGCGTTTTCGGGGAGATGGGGTGATTGTTTACTTTATAATACACAAGTGATGTTTGGACAGTGTTGTCAATTTAAAATAGTTTAACGTTATACTATATGAAGAAGTTGATACTAAGAGGGGTGTAGATGACAAGAAAAGAATTGTAATAACGAATAGCTTTACTTCTTCGAAGTGTTCCGTATAATACATAAGTGGTGGGGTGATGGCAGAAGGATCTCTTTGGGTTGTCTCTTTGGGTTGTTTGAGTCTTTTTGATCTGTGTTTGTCTCTTTGGACTGTTTGTGTCTCTTTAGACTGTTTATGTTTCTTTGGGCTATGTGTGTCTCTATGGGCTGTTTGAATCTTTTTGGTCTGTTTGTGTCTCTTTGGGCTGTTTGAATCTTTTTGGTCTGTAGAGCGAGGATTCCCCCATTGGTTCCTGGCACTAGGTTACGCATATCAATTTGAAAATTTGACAGAATGAGGTATTTGAGGTGGAACTTGAACTAAATCAAAATACACTATGTGCAGGCAGATTTTCAAAATGGCATATCTCAAAAAGGGATTTGTGTATTCAGTTGGAACTTTCAGAGAGTACTTAAAGGGAAACTCAATTCACCAAAAGGAAATATGTGCATGCTCAGGCCTGAATAAAAGGGTTAAAGTGATTAGCAATTACGAGCGAGGATCCCCCCCACTGGTTTCTGGCAGTAGGCTACGCATATCAAGTTGATAATTTGACAGAATGAGGTATTTGAGGTGGAACTTGAACTAAATCAAAATACACTATGTGCACGCAGATTTTCAAAATGGCATATCTCAAAAAGGGAGTTGTGTATTAAGTTGGAACTTTCAGAGAGTGCTTAAAGGGAAAGTCAATTCGCCAAAAGGAAATATGTGCACGCTCAGGCTGGGGATGAGTTGCAAGGGAGCTGAGTTGCACGGAGGGTTCCGTTACATAGGGGGTTCAGTTAAAGGGGGTATAGTTAAATGGGGTTGAGTTGCACGGGAGTTGAGTTGCACGAGGGTTCAGTTGCTCGGGGGTTCAGTTACATGCGGGTTCAGTTACACGGGGTTTAGTTAAATGTGGTTGAGTGGCATGGGGGGGTTGAGTTGCACGAGGGTTCAGTTAAAGGGGGTTCAGTTGCACGGGGGTTTGCGTCATTTTTTAAGGGGTTTGAGAGACTCAGTCGCATTGTATTTTCCATAATTTTCTTACAAGAAACTAGAGTTTACGGCCAAAAACCCTTATTAGCTCAGATTTTATAGGAATAGTTTTATTTTTCGATCCGAAAATAGACTAAAGTTTCAGATTTGAACCAGAGAATTGTATTCTCCATAATTTTCTTACATCTTTGGAAATCATTAACGATAACAAACATGTTTTCGACCAGATGAGTTTTTGAAAGCACATTCAGCATGGCGTGCGCTATTTTTTTTTTATCATGAACCCTTTAGAGACCAATTTGATCAACTTGGAGAAAGTTCAAATAGAATCGTTACTGATATTTATATTAGTGCGTAAACTACAAACTGACAAAAAATATCCAGAACTTTTTTTTCTTATAGCCTTGACTTTGAAGACATTTCTTCATCTTAATTGGCTTTAGAAATATCATGCAAAATAAAACTAGTGAAATAATTTAGGTCGTATGATAAATTTTTTTTTTTTATGCAGTAGTTTTTCAGTAAGGACATTCGATATCCTAAAAGTGTTTGATTCAAACTTTTACCTTGAGCATCGATGTTGTTAGCAGAATTTCAAAAGGATCGTTTATGAGTGCTGGCGTATCTGATGAAATAATTTAGATCGTATGATAAATTTAATTTTTTTCTTTGGGTTGTCTCTTTGGGTTGTTTGAGTCTTTTTGGTCTGTGTTTGTCTCTTTGGACTGTTTGTGTCCTTTAGACCGTTTATGTTTCTTTGAGCTATGTGTGTCTCTATAGGCTGTTTGAATCTTTTTGGTCTGTTTGTGTCTCTATGGGCTGTTTGAATCTTTTTGGTCTGTTTGTGTCTCTTTGGGCTGTTTGAGTCTTTTTGGTCTGTAGAGCGAGGATTCCCCCATTGGTTCCTGGCACTAGGTTACGCATATCAAGTTGAAAATTTGACAGAATGAGGTATTTGAGGTGGAACTTGAACTAAATCAAAATACACTATGTGCACGCAGATTTTCAAAATGGCATATCTCAAAAAGGGATTTGTGTTTTAAGTTGGAACTTTCAGAGAGTGCTTAAAGGGAAAGTCAATTCACCAAAAGGAAATATGTGCACGCTCAGTCCTGGATAAAAGGGTTCAAGTGATTAGCAATTACGAGCGAGGATTCCCCCATTGGTTCCTGGCACTAGGCTATGCATATCAAGTTGAAAATTTTACAGAATGAGGTATTTGAGGTGGAACTTGAACTAAATCAAAATACACTATGTGCACGCAGATCTTCAAAATGGCATATCTCAAATAGGTATTTGTCTCTTTAATTGGAACTTTCAGAGAGTGCTTAAAGGGAAAGCCAATTCTCCAAAAGGAAAGATGTGCACACCCAGGCCTGGATAATAGTGTTAAAGGGATTAGCAATTACGAGCGAGGATTCCCCCACTGGTTCCTGGCAGTAGGCTACACATACCAAGTTGAAAATTTGACAAAATAAGGTGTTTGAGGTGAAACTTGAACTAAATCAAAATACACTATGTGCACGCAGATTTTCAAAATGGCATATCTCAAAAAGCGATTTGTGTATTAAGTTAGAATATTCAGAGAGTGCTTAAAGGGGAAGTCAATTCACCAAAAGAAAATATGTACGCGGTCAGGTTGGGGTTGAGTTGCAAGGGGGTTGAGTTTCATGGAGGGTTCCGTTACATGGAGGGTTCAGTTAAAGGGGGTATAGTTAACTGGGGTTGAGTTGCACAGGAGTTGAGTGGCACGAGGGTTCAGTTGCACGGGGGTTCAGTTACTTGCGGGTTCAGTTACACGGGGTTTAGTTAAATGTGGTTGAGTTGCATGGGGGGTTGAGTTGCACGAGGGTTCAGTTAAAGGGGGGTTCAGTTGCACGGGGGTTTGAGTAATTTTTAAGGGATTTGAGAGACTCGGTCGCATTGTATTTTCCATAATTTTCTTACAAGAAACTAGAGTTTACGGTCAAAAACCCTTATTAGCTCAGATTTTATAGTAATAGTTTTATTTTTCGATCCAAAAATAGACTAAAGTTTCAGATTTGAACCAGAGAATTGTATTCTCCATTATTTTCTTACATCTTTGGAAATCATTAACGATAACAAACACGTTTTCGACCGGATAAGTTTTTGAAAAGCACATTCAGAAAGGCGTGCGCTTTTTTTTTTTTCATGAACCCTTTAGAGACCAGTTTGATCAACTTGGAGAAAGTTCAAATAGAATCGTTACTGATAGACGATTCGTGAAAATCCCAAGGTTTTTTCTGATTTTTCGGGCAATTGCCTTAACTTGAGAGTAGTTTGTTAGAAATGCGTCGTTGATAATTAAAAAATCGGATGCTAAACTCCGACAAACAAAAGGATTGTAACACCTGATTGGATCGTATATTTTGCATGATATTTCTAAAGTCAATTAATATGAAGAAATGTCGGAGTGTAGGTTTGACATCACCAGGCACGTGCGAGGGAAATTTTTTGTTGGTGGGGGGCTTAAAAAGGCAAAAATGGGTGAACTACATGGGTTTATAAGAGTTTGTGAGTTGTTTATGAGTTTATGAGTTGTTGGCCCCCCTCCGGCGCGCCCTCCAAAGCGCCGGAGGGGGGCCAAAAAATCAGAAAAAACCTTGGGATTTTTACGAACCGTCTTATAAACTCATGTCGTTCACCCATTTTTACCTTTTTAAGCCCCCCACCAACAAAAAATTTCCCTCGCACGTGCCTGGTGATGTCATCCGACATTTCTTCATCTTAATTGACTTTAGAAATATCATGCAAAATATACGAGCCAATCAGGTGTTACAATCCTTTTGTTTGTCTGAGTTTAGCATCCGATTTTTTAATTATCAATTACGCATTTCTAACAAACTACTCTCAAGTTAAGGGAATTGTCCAAAAAATCAGAAAAAACCTTGGGATTTTCACGAATCGTCTTATAAACTCATGTAGTTCACCCATTTTTGTCTTTTTACGCCCCCCACCAACAAAAAAATTTCCCTCGCACGTGCCTGGTTATGTCAAACCTACACTCCGACATTTCTTCATCTTAATTGACTTTAGAAATATCATGCAAAATATACGAGCCAATCAAATAATACAATCTTTTTGTTTGTCTGAGTTTAGCATCCGATTTTTTTATTATCAGCCACGCATTTCTAACAAACTACTCACAAGTTAAGGTAATTGTCCAAAAAATCAGAAAAATACTTGGGATTTCCGCGAACCGTCTTATAAACTCATATAGGTCACCCATTTTTGCCTTTTTAAGCCCCCCACCAACAAAAAATGTCCCTCGCACATGTCTGGTGATGTCAAACCCACACTCCGACATTTCTTCATCTTAATTGGCTTTAGAAATATCATGCAAAATATACCAACCAATCAGGTGTTACAATGTTTTAGTTTGTCTGAGTTTAGTATCCGAATTTTTAATTATCAACGACGCATTTCTAACAAACTACTCTCAAGTTAAGGCAATTGTCCAAAAAATCAGAAAAAACCTTGGGATTTTAACGAACCGTCTATCAGTAACGATTCTATTTGAACTTTCTCCAAGTTGATCAAATTGGTCTCTAAAGGGTTCATGATAAGAAAAAAAAAATAGCGCACGCCATGCTGAATTTGCTTTGAAAAACTCATCTGGTCGAAAACATGTTTGTTATCGTTAATGATTTCCAAAGATGTAAGAAAATTATGGAGAATACAATTCTCTGGTTCAAATCTGAAACTTTAGTCTATTTTCGGATCAAAAAATAAAACTATTCCTATAAAATCTGAGCTAATAAGGGTTTTTGACCGTAAACTCTAGTTTCTTGTAAGAAAATTATGGAAAATGCAATGCGACCGAGTCTCTCAAACCCCTTAAAAATGACTCAAACCCCCGTGCAACTGAACCCCCCTTTAACTGAACTCTCGTGCAACTCAACCCCCCATGCAACTCAACCACATTTAACTAAACCCTGTGTAACTGAACCCGCATGTAACTGAACCCCCGTGCAACTGAACCCTCGTGCAACTCAACTCCTGTGCAACTCAACCCCATTTAACTATACCCCCTTTAACTGAACCCTCCATGTAACTGAACCCTCCGTGCAACTCAACCCCCTTGCAACTCATCCCCAGCCTGAGCGTGCACATATTTCCTTTTGGTGAATTGACTTTCCCTTTAAGCACTCTCTGAAAGTTCCAACTTAATACACAAATCCCTTTTTGAGATATGCCATTTTGAAAATCTGCGTGCACATAGTGTATTTTGATTTAGTTCAAGTTCCACCTCAAATACATCATTATGTCAAATTTTCAACTTGGTATGCGTAGCCTACTGCCAGGAACCAGTGGGGAAATCCTCGCTCGTAATTGCTAATCACTTTAACCCTTTTATCCAGGCCAGAGCGTGCACATATTTCCTTTTGGTTAATTGAATTTCTCTTTAAGCACTCTCCAAAAGTTCTAACCTAATACACATATCCCAGTTTGAGATATGCCATTTTGAAGATCTGCGTGCACATAGTGTATTCTGATTTACTTCAAGTTCCACATCAAATATCTAATTCTGTCAAATTTTCAACTTGATATGCATGGCCTAGTGCCAGGAACCAATGGGGGAATCCTCGCTCGTAATTGCTAATCACTTTAACCCTTTTATCCAGACCTGAGCGTGCACATATTTCCTTTTGGTGAATGGACTTTCTCTTTAAGCACTCTCTGAAAGTTCGAACTTAATACACAAATCTCTTTTTGAGATATGCCATTTTGAAAATCTGCGTGCACATAGAGTATTTTGATTTAGTTCAAGTTCCACCTCAAATACCTCATTCTGTCAAATTTTCAACTTGATATGCGTAGCCTAGTGCCAGGAACCAATGGGGGAATCCTCGCTCTACAGACCAAAAAGACTCAAACAGCCCAAAGAGACACAAACAGACCAAAAAGATTCAAACAGCCCATAGAGACACAAACAGACCAAAAAGATTCAAACAGCCCATAGAGACACACATAGTTCAAAGAAAAATAAACGGTCTAAAGAGACACAAACAGTCCAAAGAGACAAACACAGACCAAAAAGACTCAAACAACCCAAAGAGACAACCCAAAGAATAAAAAATTAAATTTATCATACGATCTAAATTATTTCATCAGATACGCCAGCACTCATAAATGATCCTTTTGAAATTCTGCTAACAACATCGATACTCAAGGTAAAAGTTTGAATCAAACACTTTTAGGATATCAAAT
Organism: Artemia sp. Qi Xiang Cuo; assembly: GCF_049724085.1. Classification (NCBI taxonomy): domain Eukaryota; kingdom Metazoa; phylum Arthropoda; class Branchiopoda; order Anostraca; family Artemiidae; genus Artemia; species Artemia sp. Qi Xiang Cuo. Next base: position 47,799,590 of record NC_142798.1, on the reverse strand, counting down.
GTCCTTACTGAAAAACTACTGTATTAAAAAAAAATTAAATCTATCATACGACCTAAATTATTTCATCAGATACGCCAGCACTCAAAAATGATCCTTTTGAAATTCTGCTAACAACATCGATGCTCAAGGTAAAAGTTTTAATCAGACACTTAGGATATCGAGTGTCCTTACTAAAAAACTACTGCATTAAAAAAAAAATTAAATTTATCATACAACCTAAATTATTTCACTAGTTTTATTTTGCATGATATTTCTAAAGCCAATTAAGAAGAAGAAATGTCGTCAAAGTCAAAGCTATAAGAAAAAAAAATTCTGAATATCTTTTGTCAGTTTGTAATCTACGCACCAATATAAATATCAGTAACAATTCTATTTGCACTTTCAGCAAGTTGATCCAGTTGGTCTCTATTGGGTTCATGATAAAAGAAAAAAAAAATAGCGTACGCCTTGCTGAATGGGCTTTCAAAAACTCATCTGGTCGAAAAAATGTTTGTTATCGTTAATGATTTCCAAAGATGTAAGAAAATTATGGAGAATTCAATTCCCTGATTCAAATCTGAAACTTCAGTCTATTTTTGGATCGAAAAATAGAACTATTCCATTAAAATCTGAGCTAATAAGGGTTTTTGACCGTAAACTCTAGTTTCTTGTAAGAAAATTATGGAAAATACAATGCAACTGAGTCTCTCAAACCCCTTAAAAAATGACTCAAACCCCCGTGCAACTGAACCCCCATTAACTGAACCCTCTTGCAACTCAACCACCCATGTAACTCAACCACATTTAACTAAACCCTGTGTAACTGAACCCGCATGTAACTGAACCCCCGTGCAACTGAATCCCACGTGCAACTCAACTCCTGGGCAGCTCAACCCCAATTAACTCTACCCCCTTTGCCTGAACCCTCCATGGAACTGAACCCTCCGTGCAACTCAACTCCCTTGCAACTCAACCCCAGCCTGAGCGTGCACATATTTCCTGTTGGTGAATTGAATTTTCCTTTAAGCACTCTCTGAAAGTTCCAACTTAATACACAAATCCCTTTCTGAGATATGCCATTTTGAAAATCTGCGTGCACATAGTGTATTTTGATTTAGTTCAAGTTCCACCTCAAATACCTCATTCTGTCAAATTTTCAACTTGATATGCGTAGCCTAGTGCCAGGAACCAATGGGGGAATCCTCGCTCTACAGACCAAAAAAGACTCAAACAGCCCAAAGAGACACAAACAGACCAAAAAGATTCAAACAGCCCAAAGAGACACACATAGCCCAAAGAAACATAAACAGTCTAAAGAGACACAAACAGTCCAAAGAGACAAACACAGACCAAAAAGACTCAAACAACCCAAAGAGACAACCCAAACAGATCTTTCTGCCATCACCCCACCACTTATGTATTATACGGAACACTTCGAAGAAGTAAAGCTATTCGCTATTACAATTCTTTTCTTGTCATCTACACCCCTCTTAGTATCAACTTCTTCATATAGTATAACGTTTAACTATTTTAAATTGACAACACTGTCCAAACATCACTTGTGTATTATACAGTACACAATCACCCCATCTCCCCGAAAACACTTTTCAGCCATTTCTTGTTAAAAATTTTTATATCAAGTCAATCCTTAATAGGATCAAATTCGCAAATCCTACACTCCAATTTGCAAATCTCATTACCCCTTTTTAAATGTCAATCAAACAATTCTGATTGTAGTGTCCAATTTTTTAATAACAAACTGCATACTCTCAAAACACCCTTATAATAGCATGGGATGGAACATAATCCACCCAAATCCATATGTACATGCTCTGGAAAGACACCAAAGAACATAAGGCAAGCAAATCCATTGTCTCGGCAAATAACATGGAGATTCCTATAGCTTCAAGCAAATAACATGGAGATTCCTCTACCTGCAAGCAAAATGGTACTTAGACCTCTACTTATGTCAATCAGATCCATTTAGAGATATTCTGGGACAGACTCAATTTCAACATGAAAAAGAGATGAATATATTTCAAAAATTTTGGTGTATATGCGAAAGATGATTTGCAGGTGTCAGTTGAACCAAAATCGCTAACAACTTTTTGTGCCAAATTTCTTAAATTGGACGTAAACGTGAAAAGAGACACAATTGTGTCTGTCTGTGTGTGTGTGTGTGTGTGTGTGTGTGTGTCGTCTCTATGTGTAAGTCGTTTCTTTGAGTATGTCGTCACTTTGAGTATGTCGTCACTTTGAGTATGTCGTCTCTGTGTGTGTATCGTCTCTGTGTGTGTGTCGTCTCTGTGTGGGTGTCGTCTCTGTGTGTGTGTGTGTGTGTTGTCTCTATGCATGTGTCGTCTCTATGTGTGTTTCGTATCTGTGTGGGTGTGTTCTCTCTGTGTGCGTGTTGTCTTGAGTGTCCTTACTAAAAACAAATACTGTATTAAAAAACAAAAATTAAATTTATAGTAATAACTAAATTATTTAATCAGAAACGCCATGTCTCGTCTCTGTGTGTGTGTTGACTCTGTGTGTGTGTATCGTCTCTATCCATGTATCGTCTCTTTGTGTCGTGTCTGTGTGATTGTCTTCTCTGTGTGTGATTCGTCTCTTTGTGTCTGTCGTCTCTGTGTGTGTGTCCTCTCTGTGTGTGAGTGGACTCTGTGTGTGTGTGTCGTCTCTGTGCATGTGTCATCTCTGTGGGTGTTTCGTATCTGTGTGTGTGTTGCCTCTGTGTGTTTGTCGTCTCTGTGTGCGTGTCGTCTCTCTATGTGTTGTCATCTCTGTGTCTGTGTTGTCTCTATGTGTGCGTCGTCTCTGTGTATGTGTGTGTGTGTGTCGTTTCTGTGTGCTTGTCGTCTCTGTGTGTGTGTCGTCTCTATGTGTAAGTCGTCACTTTGAGTGTGTCGGCTCTGTGTGTGTGTCGTCTCTTTGTGTGTGTGTGTGTCGTCTCTGTGTGGATGTTGTATCTGTGTGTGTGTTGTCTCTATGTGTGTTTCATATCTGTGTGTGTGACGTCTCTTTGTGTGTGTCGTCTCTATGTGTGTTTGTCATTTCTGTGTGTGTGTGTCTCTTCTCTCTGTGTGTGTATCGTCTCTGTGCATGTGTCGTCTCTATGTTTCATTTCTGTGTGTTTGTCCTCTCTGTGTGTGATTCGTCTCTTTGTGTCTGTCGTCTCTGTGTGTTTGTCCTCTCTGTGTGTGAGTGGACTCTGTGTGTGTGTGTCTTCTCCGTCAATGTGTCGTCTCTATGAATGTATCGTATCTTTGTGTCTGTAGTCTCTGTGACTGCGTTGTCTCTTTGTGTGTGTCGTTTCTGTGAGTGTTGGTCGTTTCTGTGTCAGTTTAGTCTCTGTGCGTGTCTCGTCACTTTGTGCGTGTAGGCTCTGTGTGTTTTTTGTCTGTGTGGGAGTGTAGTATCTGTGTGCGTGTCGTCTCTATGATTGTGTCGTCTCTGTGTGTTTGTCGTCTCTGTGTGTGTGTCGTCTCTATGTGTACGTCGTCTCTTTGAGTGTGTCGTCTCTGTGTGTGTGTCGTCTCTCTATGCGTGTCGTCTCTGTGTGTTTGTCGTCTGTGTGTGTGTGTCGTCTCTAGGTGTCAGTCGTAACTTTGAGTGTGTCGTCTCTGTGTGTGTATGTCATCTCTGTGTGGTTGTTGTCTGTGTGTGTGTGTGTTTTGTCTCTGTGTGTGTGTCTTCTCTCGGTGTGTTTGGTCTCTGTGTGTGAGTGACGTCTCTGTTTGTGTGTAGTCTGTTTGTGTGTGTGTTCTGACCGTGTGTGTGTCTTGTCTCTCTGTGTTTGTTGACTCTGTGTGTGTGTATCGTCTCTGTGCATGTTTCGTCTCTATGTGTCGTTTCTGTGTGTTTGTCCTCTCTGTGTGTGATTCGTCTCTTTGTGTCCGTCGTCTCTGTGTGTTTGTCGTCTCTGTGTGTGTGTCGTATCTATGTCTAAGTCGTCACTTTGAGTGTGTCGTCTCTGTGTGTGTGTCGTCTCTATCTGTAAGTCGTCACTTTGATTGTGTCGTCTCTGTGTGTGTGTGTCTTCTCTGTGTGGATGTTGTCTCTGTGTGTGTGTGTTGTCTCTGTGTGTGTCGTCTCTATGTGTGTTTCGTATCTGTGTGTGTGTGACGTCTCTTTGTGTGTGTCGTCTCTATGTGTGTTTGTCATTTCTGTGTGTGTGTCTTGTCTCTCTGTGTGTGTTGACTCTGTGTGTGTGTGTATCGTCTCTGTGCATGTGTCGTCTCTATGTGTCGTTTCTGTGTGTTTGTCCTCTCTGTGTTTGATTCGTCTCTTTGTGTCTGTCGTCTCTGTGTGTTTTTTAAATTTTTTGGTCACCTGCCGGAGACTCTGGGCGGGTGGGCGCCCCCAAATATTGTCCCAAAAAACTCTCTCAATTTAGCACTTGTTCACGGATGCCCAGTGTCTCCAATCACTTTCCCAATAGTATCTATTCATTGTCTCAGCTCAGTTTAGAAAATCTGAGCCAATTTCCACTTTTTCTAATTAAGGGTCACTTGCCTGAGACTGGGCAGGTGAGGTGGGCACCTCCAAAAATTTGTCCCAGCTTCCACTCACGCCGTAGAACTTATTAACGGATACCTAAAACTGTCAAAGATTAGACTGTCGCCCTAGCGGTAACCATTCCACGCTCTACACATATACTAACAATATATTTTTTGTTTTTGTTCTCCATTTTCACATTGGGGTCCTAATCGAGCTCATGTCCATCGCTTAGCATTCAGGTCTTGACAAATAAAGCCCAGATAGTCAACGCTCCAATCTGAACACTGACTAAGACCCCAATTCTGAGCTAGTGAATTTCAACCGTTCAGGCTGGTGGACTAAGACCCCAATTCTGAGCTAGTGAATTTCCACCATTCAGGCTGGTCGACTAAGACCCCAATTCTGAGCTAGTGAATTACCACCATTCAGGCTGGTGGACTGAGACCCCAATTCTGAGCTAGTGGATTTTCACCATTCAGGCTAGTGGACTAAGACCCCAATAGTGAGCTAGTGGATTTCCACCATTCAGGCTGGTGGACTAAGACCCCAATTCTGAGCTAGTGAATTTCCACCATTCAGGCTGGTGGACTGCGACCCCAATTCTGAGCTAGTGGATTTCAACCATTCAGGCTGGTGGACTATGACCCCAATTCTGAGCTAGTGGATTTCAACCATTCAGGCTGGTGGACTAAGACCCCACTTCTGAGCTAGTGGATTTCAACCATTCTGGCACTTTGACTTTTCATTCCCAATTAAATTGAAAAAATAAGCATTTTCAACTAGAAATAAGGAGCATCGTTAAAAACTAAGACGAATGGAAATTATCCCGTAAATGAAGGTAGCTACCCCCTCCGAAATACCTTGTTCTTTATGTTAGACTTTGACTTTTTATTCCCAATTAAATTAAAAATAAGCATTTTAAACTAGAAATAAGGAGCATCGTTAAAAACTAAGACGAATGGAAATTACCCCGTATATGAAGTGAGCTACCCCCTCCGAAATACCTTGTTCTTTATGTTAGACTTTGACTTTTCATTCCCAATTAAATTAAAAAATAAGCATTTTCAACTAGAAATAAGGAGCATCGTTAAAAACTAAGACGAATGGAAATTATCCCGTATATGAAGTTAGCTACCCCCTCCAAAATATCTTGTTCTTTATGTTAGAGTTTGACTTTTCATTCCCAATTAAATTAAAAAATAAGTATTTTCAACTAGAAATAAGGAGCATCGTTAAAAAAACTAAGACGAATGGAAATTATCTTCGATTTTGAGCATTTTTGTTTTCCCTCCAAAATTGTCCCCCCCTCCCCTGCCCTCAGAAAGGGGGGAAGGAGGGGCCTCTGAGCGTTGCCCTTGAAGCAGATCCCGTTTATTTTCGATTCTGAGTATTTTTGGTTTTCCCTCCAAAATTGACCCCCCCCCCTCCCCTGCCCTCAGAAATGGGGGAACGAAGGGCCTCTGAGCCTTGCCCTTGATGCAGATCCCTTTTATTTTCGATTCTGAGTATTTTTGGTTTTCCTTCCAAAATTGACCCCCCCCTCCCCTGCCCTCAGTAATGGGGGGAACGAAGGGCCTCTGAGCCTTCCCCTTGAGGCATATCCCATTTATTTTCGATTCTGATTATTTTTGGTTTTCCCTCCAAAATTGACCCCCCCCTCCCCTGCTCTCAGAAATGGGGAGAACGAAGGGTCTCTGAGCCTTGCCCTTGAGGCAGATCCCATTTATTTTCGATTCTGAGTATTTTTGGTTTTCTCTCAAAAATTGACCCCCCCCCTCTCCTGCCCTCAGAAATGGGGGAACGAAGGGCCTCTGAGCCTTGTCCTTGAGGCAGATCCCATTTATTTTCGATTCTGAGTATTTTTGGTTTTCCCTCCAAAATTGACCCCCCCCTCCCCTGCTCTCAGAAATGGGGGAACGAAGGGCCTCTGAGCCTTCCCCTTGAGGCAGATCCCATTTATTTTCGATTCTGAGTATTTTTGGTTTCCCCTCAAAAATTGACCCCCCCCCCTCCCCTGCCCTCAGAAATTGGGGAACGAAGGGCCTCTGAGCCTTGCCCTTGAGGCAGATCCCGTTTATTATCGATTCTGAGTATTTTTGGTTTTCCCTCCAAAATTGACCCCCCCTGCCCTCAGAAATGGGGGAAGGAGGGGTCTCTGAGCCTTGCCCTTGAGGCAGATCCCGTTTATTTTCGAGTGTGAGTATTTTTGGTAGTCCCACCAAAATTGACCCCCCCCCCTGCCCTCAGAAATGGGGGACCGCAGGGCCTTTGAGTCTTCCCCTTGAGGCAGATCCCATTTATTTTCGATTCTGAGTATTTTTGGTTTTCCCTCCAAAATTGACCCCCCCCGCCCCTGCCCTCCGAAATGGGGGAACGAAGGGCCTTTGAGCCTTGCCCTTGAGGCAGATCCCATTTATTTTCGATTCTGAGTATTTTTGGTTTTCCCTCCAAAATTGACCCCCCCCCCTCCCCTGCCCACCGAAAAGGGGGAAGGAGGGGACGTTAAACTATTTTAAATTGACAACACTGTCCAAATATCACATGTGTATTATAAAGTACACAATCACCCCATATCCCCCAAAACACTTTTCAGCCATTTCTTGTTAAATTTTTTTATTTCTAAACTATTTTAAATTAACAACACATTGAAGTATTTGCAAATGCTAAACTCTTTTCTTTTTTTCTCCACCTTAATAGGATCAAATTCATGAAACCTACACTCCAATTCGCAAATCTCATTACCCCTTTTTAAATGTACCAGTTTTTTTAAGAAAAATATGCACGCGAAGCTGAAGTGTAATTCTAATGTGTAATTGATAACCAGTATGGTTGAAAAACTTGGAGTTGAAACAAATTTGTGTGGGGGAATCCCCGTTCATACTGCTATCTTTTTTGCAATGTTTAGGAACAGGAGGGGAATCCCCCCTCGTTTGGAATGGTACCAACGGGACATGAGCAAATAGAACGTAGTTTCATGACGTGTTTAATCACGTGTAGAGCTTCCCATAGAATAACAATGGAAGGGACATAGAATAGCATGGAAGGAACATAAGCCAAGCAAATAAAATGGGAATTGCTATGGCACCGAGCAAAGTATAACATTGATTACTACTCAGGAAGCACCTGGCAGATTTAACTCAATCCCCCCAAGCCGTTTCCAAGATATTGCGGACATGATATTTGATGAAGTGGATATAAATAATCTCTTTCAATTTACCTTTACCCCTCCCCCAGTCAAAACTTAAATTCAAATCGACCCCTTCCCCTCTCCAATACTCCCTAAGAGTTCCAACTTGATTTCTTAAGCCATTGTTAAGATTTGCTAAGATCTTACATCTTTTGGAAAAAAGACTTTTAAGAAAATCTGTCGACTAAATGTTACTGATCTTGCTGTTCAGGCTGTTTTTTTTTGTTTTTTTTTTCAAAAAACTGAAGTTCATTCTGCTCTTAAGAGTGGCCTAGCAGATTTGAGGAGAATATCGTTACTCCTCTAATCATTATCCTATTGGACAATTTTTTTTTTTTAACTCAGCACTTTTACCTAGCATAAGTGATCTCTAAGACCTTAGTAGATTGATTAGAAAAAAAAGAACCAAATAACTTTACCAAAACAGGCAATAGACAAATGCTTGTGACAGTAAATACTATATGATGTTTCCGTACTAGATTTTGTTACATGTTTTATTTGAACCAAACGTATTGACTGAAAAAACGTTTTTTACCTTAAAAAGATAAAAATATACCTCAGAGGTAGATTAAGAAGAACCGCAGAGACTCAGCAGAATTGACTTGCAATTCTAAATATCCACAGAGATATTTACTGTGACGCACAGGAAGTGTTATATGTTCTAGTGAAAAGTTGGCCGAGCAAACTGAAACCTATAATCATTAAACTGTACAGGGGTGCTAGGATAGGGATGCTACTCTTCAGATCGTCAGCAGATCTTCATTCTGGAATACTGGAGAGGTACCATTGTCACCTTATGCGCCAGCCGGCATGGGAAGAACCAAGTATATATATATATATATATATATATATATATATATATATATATATATATATATTACAACTGATATATAATGCCATTTTTAATTTTATTTTTTGTTTAGGGAATAAGTGAGTATGAGAAGATCAAAAAGAGTTGTCAAAAGAACGAAATACTATGGGAAGATCCTGAATTTCCGGCTGTCCAATCATCGGTTTTTTATCATCAAACCCCGCCATTTCAATTTATGTGGAAACGACCTAAGGTTAGTAATTTTATTTTAACTAGAACTTAAGATATATATATATATATATATATATATATATATATATATATATATATATATATATATATATATATATATATATATATATATATATATATATATATATATATATATATATATATATATATATATATATATATATATATATATATATATATATATATATATATATATATATATATATATATATATATATATATATATATATATATATATATATATATATATATGAATTTAAGGAGAATTTCATAAATGAATTATTTTATGAAAGAAAATAATAAAAGTTCATTTTATAAGTCTTTTTCAGGGAAAAAGAAAATAATAGCTTGAATCTTTCAAGTTTTCTTTTAAGAATTTGTAGTTTGGCCTCCTATTTTTATGCTGGAGAAACTTTTTCAGCAATTTTCAACAACATAAACTCTTTTGAAAATCATGACACAAATAGTAGTGCTTAAATTAATCATATACAAGTAGTAAGAGAGGTGCTGATTTGAACCCTACGCCTGAGGCATGAATATGCGTGTAGTTTAACCGGTACATTGACTTACCAGGGTCAGTCACCTGTAACTTGATTAGTAGTTTTTTTTTTTTTTTTAAACTTGGCAACGTACAAGAGACGACTTTGAATTCTACGCCTGAGGCATGAATATACAGTTTAGTCTAACCGGTACATTGGCTTGTCAGGGTCAAGCACCTATCACTACGAACGATACTTGTCCTACCAGACGGGAGGTTTTTTTTCTGTTTTTGTTGTCAATTACACAATGAATGTAGGTCGTGAGTTCACATACACATTCTTAAAACTACACGTGATTAAACACGTTATAAAAATACGTTTCAACTCCAAGTTTTTTTTTAAATCAGAGTGTTTTTTTTTCGAGCTGACACCTGTCTTTAGGCAGCCAATCAGAGAATTGCTTAACAATTCGTCATTGAAACCCTGTATAAAGTGTTCATGCTTTGGAATTCAATTTTCATTATGTATTAGCATATCTAGCATAGTACACTGGATTTTATTAACTATGTAACAATGGATATTTCGATTTTCAATGTGAGTACACATTCATTCTTTATTTCAAAAAAAAAAAAATCATTTTACTAGTAAATTCAAATTTCAGGGGGGGACTTAGCCCCCCCCCCCTCCAACAACACAAAGCTTAAAGTATGATGCGTATATTCGATAGAAACGGCACAGCACGTTTTTTTCTATTATGCAAAACAAAGAAATCCCTTTTCCGATTCTCTGTTAGGCGCATAATTTTGTAGTTTTAGTTCTTTTTCGTTCAACAGAATTCTTTCCCAATCTCGCATTTAAAATGTACTATCTTCTTCCGCTCTAAATAAAGCCATCTGTGTTTAACATGTTACCAAAGAGGGGATGATTTCAAAACAACATTTCGCTCCAACCTGGATCTAAGTACTCTAGCTGTTATCGGGCTGATGTGATCTGTTCGCGGTATGCGTCGTATCTGGATTAAGAAAAAAAAAAGACGGATATATCCGATTCAAGGCTCATTGACAAAAGAGTTTGTTTTCTGGCCAAATTAGACAGATATTTTTCAATTGTATTTGATGAAAGTAAAAGGATTTCATAGATGATTAAGAGGCTTTTATAAAAATATATGACAGGGAAGAGGGCAATGAATCAATTCTAACACAGTTTTTCTTTACTTGGTATCCGTTAAAAACGAAATTTTTGTGTTAAATAAGTAATTCTTGTATCATTTAAAAGAGCTTTACGGGGTTTGAGAGAGACTCTGTTCCCTGATTCCGTGTGGTTAGAGGGGGTTCTTTGTGCAGACTAATTTTTTCTTCTGTAAAAAAGGGAATTGTTTTTTTCCATGCTAAATTTTGCCTCCTTTTTAAGGAAAAGGATTCTTACAACTACACCCCTCCGGAAAAGAAACCAAGACGGAACGAATCCACATCTATGCAAGAAACGGACGGTACTCAACAGCAGTCTGAATTTGGAAATGTGAGTATTTTCACCTCTAGCTTTTACCTATTTCTATCCAACTTTTTTTTTTTTAAGTGTTTTCTTTTCGCCATTTTTCAACACCGTAAAAGTGTATGTCAGAGATATTAAAATGTTAACTTTTTAGTTTAAATAATTCTAGGAGGAATTGGGTTTTGTTGGATGGTATGGAAAAATGGTACGTGTTAAATATTCGGGAAACATACGAGTAGAAAAAATGCTTCACTACAGATAAGACTTTTGTGTCTTTCTGAGGGAGGAGGATGTAACTTTTTAGTTTAAGAAATTTGTTTATGAATAGAAAAACGCTTCACTACAGATATGGTTATTGTATTTTTGTGAGGGAGGAGGGGGTAACTTTTTAGTTTAAATAATTCTAGGAGGAATTGGGTTTTGTTGGATGGTATGGAAAAATGGTACGTGTTAAATATTCGGGAAACCTACGAGTAGAAAAAATGCTTCACTACAGATAAGGCTATTGTGTCTTTCTGAGTGAGGAGGGGGTAACTTTTTAGTTTAAAAAATTTGTTTATTACTATTTTTGACTTTTCTGAGCTAGATTTCTTAGCCTTTCATAGGTGTTTGTTGTCTGAAACCTATAGTTTGGCAAGAGTAGTTTGCTTCTGGACTTTTCAGAGCTGGATTTCTTAGCCTTTCGTAGGTGCGTGTTGACTGAAACTTATGATTTGTGATATGTAAATTACTATTTCGGGCTTTTCTAAGCTAGATTTCTTAGTCTTTCGTTGGTGTGTGTTGTCTGAAACCTATGATTTGGGATTTGTAGTTTTGCTTTTTGGACATTTCGGAGCTAGGATTCTTAGTCACTCATAGGTGTTATAAACCTATAGTTTGGGATGAGTAGTTTGCTATTTCAGGCTTTTCTGAGCTAAGGTTTCTTAGTATTTCGTAGGTGTGTGTTGTCTGAAACTTATGACTTGAGGTGTCTAATTTGCTATTTCAGGCCTTTCTGAGCTAAGGTTTCATAGTATTTCGTAGGTGAATGTTGTCTGAAACTTATGATTTGGGATATGTAAATTACTATTTCGGGCTTTTCTAAGTTAGATTTCTTAGTCTTTCGTTGGTGTGTGTTGACTGAAACCTATGATTTGGGATGTAAGGTTCTTAGTCTTTCGTTGGTGTGTGTTGTCTGAAACCTATGATTTGGGGTTTGTAGTTTGCTTTTTGGACTTTTCAGAGCTAGGATTCATAGTCCCTCATAGGTGTTTGTTATCTTAAACCTATAGTTTGGGATGAGTAGTTTTCTATTTCAGGCTTTTCTGAGCTAAGGTTTTCTAGTAGTTCATAGGTTTGTGTTGTCTGAAACTTATGATTTGGGGTGTGTAATTTTCTATTTCATGCTTTTCTGAACTAAGGTTTCATAGTATTTCGTAGGTGAATGTTGTCTGAAACTTATTATTTGGGATATGTAAATTACTATTTCAGGCTTTTCTAAGCTAGATTTCTTAGTCTTTTGTTGATGTGTGTTGTCTGAAACCAATGATTTGGGATAGGTGGGTTGTTATTTTTGACTTTTCTGAGCTGCATTTCTTAGCCTTTCATAGGTATGTGTTGTCTAAAACCTATGATTTGGGATGGTTAATTTGTTATTTTTGACTTTTCTGAGCTAGGTTTCTTAGCCTTTCATAGGTGTGTGCTGTCAGAAAATTATAATTTGGGATTTGTAGTTTGCTTTTTAGACTTTTCAGAGCTAGGATTCTTAGTCCCTCATAGGTGTTTGTTGTCTGAAACCTATAGTTTGGGATGAGTAGTTTGCTATTTCAGGCTTTTCTGAGCTAAGGTTTCTTAGTATTTCATAGGTGTGTATTGTCTGAAACTTATGATTTGAGGTATGCAATTTGCTATTTCCGACTTTTCATAACCAGATTTCTTAGTCTTTCGTAGGTGTGTGGTGTCTGAAACCTATGATTTGGGATGTGTGGGTTGCTGTTTTTTGACTTTTCTGAGCTGGATTTCTTAGCCTTTCGTAGGTGTGTGTTGACTGAAACCTATGATTTGGGAATGAGTGGTTTGCTATTTTTGACTTTTCTGAGCTAGATTTCTTAGCATTTCATAGGTGTGTGCTTTCAGAAAATTATGATTTGGGAGGTGTAGTTTGCATTTTGGACTTTTCAGAGCTAGGATTCTTAGTCCCTCATAGGTGTTTGTTGTATGAAACTTCTAGTTTGGGATGAGTAGTTGGCTGTTTCAGGCTTTTCTGAGCTAAGGTGTCTTAGTATTTCGTAGGTGAAACTTCCGCGTCAGTTTTAAGTTCACCAAGACATAAAAAATTTAAAGTTCAGTTCTAAATTTTTACATAGAAGATAAGAAAAGTTATACTATGATTGTGATTATTTTCTATGAAGATGGAAAGTTTCACTTTAATTCTAAATTTTCTTAAATTCAGTTCCGATTTTTCTCAGAGATGAAAAAATTTAAAGTTCGGCTCCAAATATTTTCCATGTCAGTTTTAAGTTCACCAAGACATAAAGAAATTTAAAGTTCAATTCTAAATTTGTCGGTGGAAGATAGAAAAAGTAATACCATACTTGTGAATATTTTCACGGAAGATAAAGTTTTAGTTCAATTTAAAATTTTCTCAACGAAGTCAAGGAAAGTTCAAGTTTTCTTCTGAATTTTCTCAATGAAAAAGAAATTAGTTATTGATCATTTCTATTTTTCCAAATAGTATAAAAAATTTCCACTTTAGTTCAGATCTGTCTCGAAGAGATGAAAAATTTAAAATACTGTTCCAAATTTTTCACAGAAGATAAAAAAGTTCAAGTTCTCTTCGGAATTTTACCAAAGAACACAATTCAATTCTAATTTCTCCAGAGAAAACAAAAATCTTCCACTTCAGTTCTTTATTTCACAAAGACATAAAGAAATTTAGAGTTCAATTCTAAATTTTTCGGTGGAAACAAGAAAAAGTAATACCATACTTGTGAATATTTTCAAGGAAGATAAAAAGTTCTAGTTCAATTTAATATTTTCTCAACGAAGTGAAGAAAAGTTTAAGTTCTCTACTGAATTTTACCAAAGAACACACTTCAATTCTAATTTATCCAGAGAAAATAAAAATCTTCCACATAAGTTGTTTATTTGACAAAGACATAAAGAAATTTAAAGTTTAATTCTAAATTTTTCAGTGGAAGATAGAAAAAGTAATACCATACTTGTGAATATTTTATTCGGAAGATAAAAAGTTCTAGTTCAATTTAAAATTTTCTCAACCAAGAGAAGAAAAATTCAAGTTATCTACTGAATTTTACCAAAGAACACAATTCAATTCTAATTTCTCCACAAAAAAATAAAATCTTACACTTAAGTTCTTTATTTTACAAAGACATAAGGAAATTTAGAGTTCAATTCTAAATTTTTCGGTTGAAGATAGAAAAATTAATAACATACTTTGTAATATTTTCTCTGAAGATAAAAATTTATAGTTCAATTTAAAATTTTCTCAAAGAAGTGAAGAAAAGTTCAATTTCTCTTCTGAATTTTATCAGAGAACACAATTCAATTCTAATTTCACCAGATAAAATCAAAATCTACCACTTAAGTTCTTTATCTCACAAGGACATAAAGAAATTTAAAGTTCAATTCTAAATTTTTCGGTGGAAACAAGAAAAAGTAATACTATACTTGTGAATATTTTCCCGGAAGATAAAAAGTTTTAGTTCAATTTAAAATTTTCTCAACGAAGTGAAGAAAAATTCAAGTTCTCTTCTGAATTTTACCAAAGAACACAATTCAATTCTATTTTCACCAGTGAAAATAAAAATCTTCCACTTCATTTCTATATTTCACAATGACACAAAGAAATTTAAAGTTCAATTCTAAATTTTCGGTGGAAGATAGAAAAAGTAATACCATACCTGTGAATATTTTCTCGAAGAGATGAAAAATTTAAAATACTGTTCCAAATTTTTCACAGAAGATAACAAAGTTCAAGTTCTCTTCGGAATTTTACCAAAGAACACAATTCAATTCTAATTTCTCCAGAGAAAATAAAAATCTTCCACTTAAGTTCTTTATTTCACAAAGACATAAAGAAGTTTAAAGTTCAATTCTAAATTTTTCGGTGGAAGATAGAAAAAGTAATACCATACATGTGAATATTTTCCCGGAAGATAAAAAGTTCTAGTTCAATTTACAATTTTCTCAACGAAGTGAAGAAAATTTCAATTTCTCTTCTGAATTTTACTAAAGAACACAATTCAATTCTAATTTCACCAGAGAGAATATAAATCTTCCACTTCTGTTCATAATTTCGCAAGGACATACAGAAATTTAAAGTTCAATTCTAAAGTTTTCGGTGGAAGATAGAAAAAGTAATACCATACTTCTGAATATTTTCACGGAAGATAAAAAGTTCTAGTTCAATTTAAAATTTTCTCAACGAAGTGAAGAAAAGTTCAAGTTCTCTTCTGAACTTTACCAAAGAACACACTTCAATTCTAATTTCTCCAGAGAAAATAAAAATCTTCCACTTTAGTTTTAAGTTCCACAATGAAATAAAGAAATTTAAAGTTCTATTCTAAATTTTTGGATGAAAGATAGAAAAAGTAATACTATGATGATGATTATTTTCCATGAAGATCAAAAGTTTCACTTTATTTATAATTTTTCTTAAATTCAGTTCTGATTTTTCTCAAAGAGATGAAAAATTTAAAGTTCTTTTCCAAATATTTCATAGAAGATAGAAAAAGTTATACATTGATTTTGAATATTCAACATGAAGATAAGGAACTCCACTTTAATTCAGAGCTTTCTCGAAGAAGTGCAGAATATTCAAGTTCTCTTCTGAATTTTATTTAAGAAATGAAAAAAGTTAGCTCAATTCTGAATTTTACCACTGAAAATGAAAAAAGCTTCCACTTTAGTTCATAATTTCTTAATGACATACGAAAAGTTTAGTTCAGTTTTAAATTTTTCTGTAGAAGATAGGGAAAGTTATAAAATGATTGTGATTATTTTCCAGTGAAGATAACAAGTTTCACTTTAATTCTAATTTTCTTAAATTCAGTTCTGATTTTTTTGCAAAGAGATGAAAAATTTAAAGTTTTGTTCCAAATTTTTCATAGAAGATAGAAAAAGATATACATTGATTTTGAATATTCGACACGAAGATAAGTGGCATCACTTTAATTCTGAGTTTTCTCTAAGAAGTGCAAAATGTTCAACTTCTCTTCTGAATTTTCTTAAAGAAGATAAAAAAGTTAGCTCAATTCTGAATTTTACCAATGAAAATGAAAAAAGCTTCCATTTCAGTTCTTAATTTCTCAAAGACATAAAAAATTCAAAGTTCTCTTCTAGTTTTTCCAAGAAAATAAAAAGGTTCCACTTTAATTCTGGTTTTTTCTCAAAGAGATGAAAAATTTAAAAGTTCTGTTCTAATTTTAAATTAAATTTTAGCTCCTTTGTCTTATGGATTTACCCCTCAAATTTTTAAATTAGAAAATGAGTGACTCGTTCAATTATTAAAGACAATCGTTCAAACTCGTTCATCTAACCTCCAAAACAATAGGTTAGGTTAGGTATAAATAAATATTAATAAATAAATAGACATTTATTTTAAAACAATGTTTAAAACATTTCTACATGTTTAAGTTAGGTTAGGTTAGGTTAACTTATCATGAGCGCTCATGATAAGTTAACCTAACCTTTTCTGGCGAGTATGGTTAGGTTAGGATAGATTAAGTTAGGCTAGATTAGGTTAGGTTAGGTTAGGTTAGCCTGCGTACGCTTCCCTTAGGTTAGCTTAGGTTAGGTGAGAGACAGGCAAAAAGTTAGGTGTATGATTAGGTTAGGTTAGGTTAAGTTAGGTTCGGTTAGGCTAGGTACTGCTAGCTAGGTTAGCCTACGTTCGCGCGCGGACGTAGGCTGACCTAGCCTAACCTAACTTAACCTAACCTAACTTAATCTAACCTAACCTAATCATACACCTAACTTTTTGCCTGTCTCTCACCTAACCTAAACTAACCTAAGGGAAGCGTACGCAGGCTAACCTAACCTAACTTAACCTAACCCAATCTAGCCTAACTTAATCTAGCCTAACCTAACCTAACCATACTCGCCAGAAAAGGTTAGGTTAACTTATCATGAGCGCTCATGATAAGTTAACCTAACCTAACCTAACTTAAACATGTAGAAATGTTTGTATTTATCTATTAATATTTATTTATACCTAACCTAACCTATTGTTTTGGAGGTTAGATGAACGAGTTTGAACGATTGTCTTTAATAATTGAACGAGTCACTCATTTTCTAATTTAAAAATTTGAGGGGTAAATCCATAAGACAAAGGAGCTAAAATTTAATTTAAAATTAGAATAGAACTTTTAAATTTTTCATCTCTTTGAGAAAAAACCAGAATTGAAGTGGAACCTTTTTATTCTGGTTTTTTCTCAAAGAGATGAAAAATTTAAAAGTTCTGTTCTAATTTTAAATTAAATTTTAGCTCCTTTGTCTTATGGATTTACCCCTCAAATTTTTAAATTAGAAAATGAGTGACTCGTTCAATTATTAAAGACAATCGTTCAAACTCGTTCATCTAACCTCCAAAACAATAGGTTAGGTTAGGTATAAATAAATATTAATAAATAAATAGAAACATTTCTACATATTTAAGTTAGGTTAGGTTAGGTTAACTTATCATGAGCGCTCATGATAAGTTAACCTAACCTTTTCTGGCGAGTATGGTTAGGTTAGGTTAGGCTAGATTAAGTTAGGCTAGATTAGGTTAGGTTAAGTTAGGTTAGGTTAGCCTGCGTACGCTTCCCTTAGGTTAGCTTAGGTTAGGTGAGAGACATGCAAAAAGTTAGGTGTATGATTAGGTTAGGTTAGGTTAGATTAAGTTAGGTTAGGTTAGGCTAGGTTAGCCTACGTACGCGCGCGTACGTAGGCTTACCTAGCCTAACCTAACTTAACCTAACCTAACTTAATCTAACCTAACCTAATCATACACCTAACTTTTTGCCTGTCTCTCACCTAACCTAAACTAACCTAAGGGAAGCGTACGCAGGCTAACCTAACTTAACCTAACCTAATCTAGCCTAACTTAATCTAGCCTAACCTAACCTAACCATACTCGCCAGAAAAGGTTAGGTTAACTTATCATGAGCGCTCATGATAAGTTAACCTAACCTAACCTAACTTAAACATGTAGAAATGTTTCTATTTATTTATTGATATTTATTTATACCTAACCTAACCTATTGTTTTGGAGGTTAGATGAACGAGTTTGAACGATTGTCTTTAATAATTGAACGAGTCACTCATTTTCTAATTTAAAAATTTGAGGGGTAAATCCATAAGACAAAGGAGCTAAAATTTAATTTAAAATTAGAACAGAACTTTTAAATTTTTCATCTCTGAGAAAAAAACAGAATTGAAGTGGAACCTTTTTATTTTCTTGGAAAAATTAGAAGAGAACTTTGAATTTTTTTATGTCTTTGAGAAATTAAGAACTGAAGTGGAAGCTTTTTTCATTTTCATTGGTAAAATTCAGAATTGAGCTAACTTTTTTATCTTATTTAAGAAAATTCAGAAGAGAACTTGAACATTTTGCGCTTCTTCGAGAAAACTCAGAATTCAAGTGATGCACCTTATCTTCGTGTCGAATATCCAAAATCAATGTATAAATTTTTCTATCTTCTATGAAAAATTTGGAAGAAAACTTTAAATTTTTCATCTCTTTGCAAAAAAATCGGAACTGAATTTAAGAAAATTAGAATTAAAGTGAAACTTTTTATCTTCACAGGAAAATAATAACAATCATAGTATAACTTTTCCTATCTTCTACAGAAAAATTTAGAACTGAACTTTACATTTTTTATATCTTTGAGAAATTATGAACTGAAGTGGAAGGTTTTTTATTTTCATTGGTAAAATTCAGAATTGAGCTAACTTTTTCTCTTCTTTAAGAAAATTCAGAAGAGAACTTGAACATTTTGCACTTCTTCGAGAAAGCTCTGAATTAAAGTGGAGTTCCTTATCTTCATGTTGAATATTCACAATCAATGTATACATTTTTCTATCTTCTATGAAAAATTTGGAACAGAACTTTAAATTTTTCATCTCTATGAGAAAAATCAGAACTGAATTTAAGAAAAATTATAAATAAAGTGAAACTTTTGATCTTCATGGAAAATAATCATCATCATAGTATTACTTTTTCTATCTTTCATCCAAAAATTTAGAATAGAACTTTAAATTTCTTTATTTCTTTGGGGAACTTAAAACTAAAGTGGAAGATTTTTATTTTCTCTGGAGAAATTAGAATTGAAGTGTGTTCTTTGGTAAAGTTCAGAAGAGAACTTGAACTTTTCTTCACTTCGTTGAGAAAATTTTAAATTGAACTAGAACTTTTTATCTTCCGGGAAAATATTCACAAGTATGGTATTACTTTTTCTATCTTCCACCGAAAAATTTAGAATTGAACTTTAAATTTCTTTATGTCCTTGTGAAATAATGAACTGAAGTGGAAGATTTTTATTTTCTCTGGTGAAATTAGAATTGAATTGTGTTCTTTAGTAAAATTCAGAAGAGAACTTGAACTTTTCTTCACTTCGTTGAGAAAATTGTAAATTGAACTAGAACTTTTTATCTTCGGGGAAAATATTCACAAGTATGGTATTACTTTTTCTATCTTCCACCGAAAAATTTAGAATTGAATTTTAAATTTCTTTATGTGTTTGTGAAATAAAGAACTTAACTGGAAGATTTTTATTTTCTATGGAGAAATTAGAATTGAATTGTGTTCTTTGGTAAAATTCCGAAGAGAACTTGAACTTTTTTATCTTCTGTGAAAAATTTGGAACAGTATTTTAAATTTTTCATCTCTTCGACAAAATATTCTCAGGTATGGTATTACTTTTTCTATCTTCCACCGAAAAATTTAGAATTGAACTTTAAATTTCTTTATGTCTTTGTGAAATATAGAACTGAAGTGGAAGATTTTGATTTTTACTGGTGAAAATAGAATTGAATTGTGTTCTCTGGTAAAATTCAGAAGAGAACTTGAATTTTTCTTCACTTCGTTGAGAAAATTTTAAATTGAACTAGAACTTTTTATCTTCCGGGAAAATATTCACAAGTATAGTATAACTTTTCCTATCTTCTACCGAAAAATTAGAACTGAACTTTAAATTTCTTTATGTCTTTGTAAAATAAAGAACTTAAGTGGAAGATTTTTGTTTTCTCTGTAGAAATTAGAATTGAATTGTGTTCTTTGGTATAATTCAGTAGAGAACTTGAACTCTTCTTCACTTCGTTGAGAAAATTTTAAATTGAACTAGAACTTTTTATCTTCCGGGAAAATATTCATAAGTATGGTATTACTTTTTCTATCTTCCACTGAAAAATTTAGAAATGAACTTTAAATTTCTTTACGTCTTTGTGAAATAAAGAACTTAACTGGAAGATTTTTATTTTCTCTGGATAAATTAGAATTGAAGTGTGTTCTTTGGTAAAATTCAGTAGAGAACTTGAACTTTTCTTCACTTCGTTGAGAAAATTTAAAATTGAAGTAGAACTTTTTATCTTCCGTGAAAATATTCACAAGTATGGTATTACTTTTTCTTGTTTCCACCGAAAAATTTAGAATTGAACTCTAAATTTCTTTTTGTCTTTGCGAAATAAAGAACTGAAGTGGAAGAATTTTATTTTCTCTGAAGAAATTAGAATTGAATTGTGTTCTTTGGTAAAATTCCGAAGAGAACTTGAACTTTTTTATCTTCTGTGAAAAATCTGGAATAGTATTTTAAATTTTTCAACTCTTCGAGACAGATCTGAACTAATGAGGAAAATTTTTATATTATTTGGAAAAATTGAAATGATCAATGACTAATTTCTTTTTCATTGAGAAAATTCAGAAGAGAACTTGAACTTTCCTTGACTTCGTTGAGAGAATTTTAAATTGAACTAGAACTTTTTATCTTCCGTGAAAATATTCACAGGTAGGGTATTGCTTTTTCTATCTTCCACCGAAAAATTTAGAATTGAACTTTAAATTTCTTTATGTCTTGGTGAACTTAAAACTGACGTGGAAAGTATTTGGAGTCAAACTTGAAATTTTTTCATCTCTTTGAGAAGAGTCGGAACTGAATTTAAGAAAATTTAGAATTAAAGTGAAACTTTTTATCTTCATGGAAAATAATCACAATCATAGTATAACTTTTCCTATCTTCTATGGAAAAATTTAGAACTGAACTTTTAAATTTTTTATGTCTTGGTCAACTTAAAATTGACGTGGAAGCTTCACGAAATACTAAGAAACCTTAGCTCAGAAAAGCCTGAAATAACCAACTACTCATCCCAAACTAGAAGTTTCAGACAATAAACACCTATGAGGGAGTAAGAATCCTAGCTCTGATAAGTCCAAAAAGCAAACTCCACCTCCCAAATCATAATTTTCTGAAAGCACACACCTATGAAATGCTAAGAAATCTAGCTCAGAAAAGTCAAAAATAGCAAACCACTCATTCCCAAATCATCGGTTTCAGTCAACACACACCTACGAAAGGCTAAGAAATCCAGCTAAAAAAAGTCAAAAAATAGCAACCCACACATCCCAAATCATAGGTTTCAGACACCACACACCTACGAAAGACTAAGAAATCTGGTTATCAAAAGTCGGAAATAGCAAATTGCATACCTCAAATCATAAGTTTCAGACAACACACACCTATGAAATACTAAGAAACCTTAGCTAAAAAAAGCCTGAAATAGCAAACTATTCATCCCAAACTAAAGGTTTCAGACAACAAACACCTATGAGGGACTAAGAATCCTAGCTCTGAAAAGTCTAAAAAGCAAACTAAAAATCCGAAATCATAATTTTCTGACAGCACACACCTATGAAAGGCTAAGAAACCTAGCTCAGAAAAGTCAGAAATAGCAAATTAACCATCCCAAATCATAGGTTTCAGACAACACATACCTATGAAAGGCTAAGAAATCCAGCTCAGAAAAGTCAAAATAGCAACCCACCCATCCCAAATCATTGGTTTCAGACAACACATATCAACAAAAGACTAAGAAATCTAGCTTAGAAAAGCCTGAAATAGTAATTTACATATCCCAAATCATAAGTTTCAGACAACATTCACCTACGAAATACTATGAAACCTTAGCTCAGAAAAGCCTGAAATAGCAAATTACACACCTCAAATTATAAGTTTCAGACAACACACGCCTATGAAATACTAAGAAACCTTAGCTCAGAAAAGCCTGAAATAGCAAACTACTCATCCCAAACTATAGGTTTCAGATAACAAACACCTATGATGGACTATGAATCTTAGCTCTGAAAAGTCCAAAAAGCAAACTAAAAACCCCAAATCATAGGTTTCAGACAACACAAACCAACGAAAGACTAAGAACCTTACATCCCAAATCATAGGTTTCAGTCAACACACACCAACGAAAGACTAAGAAATCTAACTTAGAAAAGCCCGAAATAGTAATTTACATATCCCAAATCATAAGTTTCAGACAACATTCACCTACGAAATACTATGAAACCTTAGCTCAGAAAGGCCTGAAATAGCAAATTAGACACCTCAAGTCATAAGTTTCAGACAACACACACCTACGAAATACTAAGAAACCCTAGCTCAGAAAAGCCTGAAATAGCAAACTACTCATCCCAAACTATGGGTTTCAGACAACAAAAACCTATGAATGAATAAGAATACTATCTCTGAAAATTGAAAAAAAACAAAAACATATCCCAAAGCATCGGTTTAAGAAAACACACACAAACGAAAGACTAAGAAATCTATCTTAGAAAAGCCCGAAATAGTAATTTACATATCACAAATAATAATTTTCAGTCAACACACACCCACTAAAGGCTAATAAATACATCTCTGAATACTCCAAAAGAAAACTACTCATCCCAAACTATAGGTTTCAGACAACAAACACCTATGAAAGGCTGAGAAATCTAGCTCAGAAAAGTCAAAAATAGTAATAAACAAATTTTTTAAACTAAAAAGTAACCCCCTCCTCCCTCAGAAAGACACAATAGCCTTATCTGTAGTGAAGCATTTTTTCTACTCGTACGTTTCCCGAATATTTAACACGTACCATTTTTCCATACCATCTAACAAAACCCAAGTCCTCCTACAATTATTTAAACTAAAAAGTTACCCCCTCCCCCCTCACAAAAACACAATAGCCATATCTGTAGTGAAGCGTTTTTCTATTCATAAACAAATTTTTTAAACTAAAAAGTTACCTCCTCCTCCCTCAGAAAAACACAATAGCCTTATCTGTAGTGAATCATTTTTTCTACTCGTACGTTTCCCGAATATTTAACACACACCATTTTTCCATAACACCCAACAAAACCCAATTCCTCCTAGAATTATTTAAACTAAAAAGTTAACATTTTAATATCTCTGACATACACTTTTACGGTGTTGAAAAATGGCGAAAAGAAAATACTTAAAAAAAAAAAGTTGGATACAAATAGGTAGAAGCTAGAGGTGAAAATACTCACATTTCCAAATTCAGACTGCTGTTGAGTGCCGTCAGTTTCTTGCATAGATGTGGATTCGTTCCGTCTTGGTTTCTTTTCCGGAGGGATGTAGTTGCAAGAATCCTTTTCCTTAAAAAGGAGGCAAAATTTAGCATGGAAAAAAACAATTCCCTTTTTTACAGAAGAAAAAATTAGTCTGCACAAAGAACCACCTCTAACCACACGGAATCAGGGAACAGAGTCTCTCTCAAACCCCGAAAGCTCTTTTAAATGATACAAGAATTACTTATTTAACACAAAAATTTCGTTTTTAACGGTTACCAAGTAAAGAAAAACTGTGTTAGAATTGATTTAATAACCTGTTCCCTGTCATATATTTTTATAAAAGCCTCTTAATCATCTATGAAATCCATTTACTTTCATCATATACAATTGAAAAATATCTGTCTAATTTGGTCAAAAAACAAACTCTTTTGTCAATGAACCTTGAATCGCACATATCCGTCTTTTTTTTCTTAATCTCGATACGACGCATACCGCGAACAGATCACATCAGACCGAAAACAGCTAGAGTACTTAGATCCGGGTTGGAGCGGAATGTTGTTTTGAAATCATCCCCTCTTTGGTAACATGTTAAACACAGATGGCTTTATTTAGAGCGGAAGAAGATAGTACATTTTAAATGCGAGATTGGGAAAGAATTCTGTTGAACGAAAAAGAACTAAAACTACAGAATTATGCGTCTAACAGAGCAATGGAAAAGGGAGTTTTTTGTTTTACATAATAGAAAAAAGCATGCTTTGCCGTTTCTATCAAATTTACGCATCATATTTTAAGCTTTGCGTTGTTGGAGGGGGGCTAAGTCCCCCCTGAAATTTGAATTTACTAGTAAAACGATTTTTTTTTTGAAATAAAGAATGAGGGTGTACTCACATTGAAAATAGAAATATCCATTGTTTCAGAGTTAAAAAAATCCAGTCTACTATGCTCAATATGCTAATACATAATGAAAATTGAATCCCAAAGCATGAACACTTTATACGGGGTTTCAATGACGAATTTTTAAGCAATTCTCTGATTGGCTGCATAAAAAACTGGTTTCAGCTCGAAAAAAAACCCACTCTGATTGAAAAAAAAAACTTGGAGTTGAAACTTAGTTTTATAACGTGTTTAATCACGTGTAGTTTTAAGAATGTTTATGTTAACTCATGACCTACATTTATTGTGCAATTGACAACAAAAACAGAAAAAAAAAACCTCCCGTCTGGTAGGACAAGTATCGTTCGTAGTAATAGGTGCTTGACCCTGACAAGCCAATGTACCGGTTATACTACACTGTATATTCATGCCTCAGGCGTAGGGTTCAAAGTCGTATCTTATACGTTGCCAAGTTAAAAAAAAAACAAAAAAACCTACTAATCAAGTTACAGGTGACTGACCCTGGTAAGTCAATGTACCGGTTAAACTACACGCATATTCATGCCTCAGGCGTAGGGTTCAAATCAGCACCTCTCTTACTACTTATACAACCTCTAGTTGACCTGATAAATAAAAGTTAATACTATTCCCAAAAAAAATACATTTATATTCTTTCACAGCCTAGATATACTTACAATCTTTTTATTTAGTAAAATTTTAAGAGCAGAAGTAGTAATATAGCCCTGAAAATTTGAACTTAATACCCTCAGGCGTTTTTAGTATATTGCTGAGATGTCTTATTGGCAACCAGAATACAAACAGTGTGTTTTGATTTAATTTTAAAGCAACATTTAGTTTTTAAGCATAATGGGCAAATTACATAGCTCTGGAGGGTTGACTTACCCAATAACCCTAAAAATATAATTACTAGACCATTCAGCTATGCTGAACAAAATGGCAGTCTTAAAATTTTGATTGGAAGTGTCTTGAAAATTATATGCTAAAGAGGAGGGCTGATTGCCCTCCAATCACTTTTGACCTATAAGCGGGCATTAGAACTTTTAATTTTCAATCAAATTAGTTCCTTTAAAACGTCAATGATACTACTAGCTATAATAGAGCATCGCAGCCTATTGCCTTATATACCTTTTTAATACCTGCATGCATATAGGTTTTGTGTTTAATGGAACTCCTCCTAAACGTTCCCTAAAAGTTTCAAATTAATGCCATTAGTGTCGTTAGTTACAGTAACCACTGAAGTACAATTAAATAAATACTCACAGAGTCCTCTAGCTGGCTCCAAATGCACCACCTATGGAAGTATGATAGGGTAATTTTCAGAGAACTTTTATGTTGTACGGATGTCAACCTGTCATCCTTATTGATCCATATGCAGGTTGTCAAAAGAGCATATCAGCAATATCTTAGGAACAGTTTCGTGTGTGAAATTAAAACTTACAACACTTGTTGTGGGGGATGTTGAACTAACCAAAAGACAATATTTGCATCATAATACAAATACTTCTACTCCTACTACGACTGCTACTAAAGCTAAGACTACAACTATTAACTGTACTCCTACTGCTACTACTATATTTACTGGTGCTACTACTACAATTAATTAACCTAAGGGTATTAAGGCGAAAATATTGGGCATTATTGTAACTGTATTGAAACAAATCGAAACACACTATGCCCATATAGGTTGTCAAGAGGAAGTATCAACTATGCTTCAGGACCGGTTGATGGTATTAAGTTAAAAATTTCATATTGTGTTGAGGGGGATGTTGAAAAAAGGGTGCTATTTGCATACTCCTACTAATGCTACTACTGCTACTACAACTATTGCTATGCATAAATACTGAACCTTTCAACAATGCTGAAAAAATTGATGTCTCAAAACTTTGCTTGGATATTTGTTAAGGGAAATGATGGTCGTGGGGGGGGGGGGAGGTTTCTCTCAAAGCACTTTGACTCTTAAAAAGTGCATTATAAATTCCAATTTAAAATCAAATGAGACCCATCTGAATTTAATGCGACCACCCGTTCCATAAAAAACCTTATATGCCCCAGGGTATAAATTAAAGCCCTTGCCCAAGGGCTCCGGGGGTTGTGCCAACCCTGGAAGCATTGTTATATGGTTTTTGGATTATTTTAAACAAAATTGCAATCGCACAATTTCAATCAGATGCTTTTGGTGAAAAGAGAGGTACTTGGATGGGGGGGGGAGGTGCTACTTGACCTCCATCACTATTGACTCTTAAAAGGACCTACAAATTTCAACTCTAACCAGATGAGCCATATGTAAAGCTAATATCGCCATTTCTTTCATAAGAACCTTAAATGCCCCATAGGCGTAGATTACAACCCTCGTTCTCGATCTCTGGTGGTGTTTATCCGCATCAAAAGCACTGCTATATAATATTTGGAGAATTTTGAATCAAAGGACTGTCTCAACATGTCAATTGGGTACATCCCAGGAAAACATGACGCATTCGTGTATGTGTGTGTGTGGGTTAGCTGTGCTCTGATCGTTTTGACTCCTGAAAAGGGCACTAGAACTTATGATTACCAATCCAATGAGTCCCACCAAAGTATATACGACCGCCCTTTTTATAAGAATCTTGTATTCCCCAAGGGCATGACTTACAACCTTTTTCCTGAGAGCAATGGGGGGGGGGGTTGTAATTGTTAAGGCAAATGTTGAGCATGGAGGGGGGGGGGCTGTTTGATTTCAAATCACTCTGACTCTTAAAAACGACACTATAACTTCCAATTTCAAATCAAATAAGCCCCATCTGATGTTTATACGACCGCCCATTCAACAAAAAACTTATAAAATAACTTACAACCCTATCCCCAGGGTGCTGTGGGGTTGTATTATCCCTAGAGACATTATTAAATGTCCTTTGGACTATTTTCAAAAGTATCGCTATCTAATAATTTCAATCAAATGCGTTTGGTGAAAGGAGGGGTCTTAGGAGGGGGGGGGGGGGTAAATGCTGTATATCACTTTTGACGCTTAAAAAGGAACTAGAACTTCCAGTTTTCAAACAAATTAGCCTCTTCTAAATTTCAGTAACCATCCCTTCCATGAAAACCTTAAATACCCCAGGGAATAACTTACAACCCTTGGCTCTTATCTCTGGGGTTTGTTTGAACCACAGAAGCCTTGTTACATGACATTTAGACTATTTTGAAAAGAATGGCTATCTCAAAATTTCTCTTAGATGCATTTTGGTACAATACGACGTGTGTGTAGGGGGAGGGGTAGCTGCCCTCCGATGACTTCGAACCTTAAAAAGGGCACTATTTTGATCGGGAGCATTTGGGGAAATTATGTGTGTGGGGGGGGGGGGGCATTCGCCCTCCGATCGAGCACTTTTTGAAGTTTCTACGACAACGCTTTCTATAAAAATCTTATATGCCCCAAGGGTGTAACTTACACCATTAGTAAGGCAATAGGGAATCCGAGTAGTGATTGCGCAATTTGTCTTATCTCTAGCATGTACAAGAACATGCAGTACAGTTTCACGTGCACATTGCAAAAAGTGACCAAACCTATAAAGTGGTCAAACACTTTTTGAGAGTATAATCGAAATTCTATAAGACAATCAGACTGGTTTTTGCTATATATTTCAATTGTACAAGGAATTTCACAAGAATATACACTACAGTTTCACGTGGAAATTGCAAAAAGTGACCAAACCTTTTATACCTATAAAGTGGTCAAACAGGTTTTGAAACTATAGTCAGTATTGTATAAGACAATCAGACTGGTTATTGCTATATATTTCAAACTTATACGGAATTTCACAAGAATATGCAGTACAGTTTCACGTGGACATTTTAAAAGGCTGGCTAACCTATAAAGTGGTCAAACATGTTTTGAGAGTTTAATTGCGACTATACAACACAGCCAGACTAGTTTTTGAGACAACACCCATTTTTTATGGCCAATCAGAGAGATAGTTGAGGCTATTCTATACATAGCAACTTGATGCTGATCAGATTCAAATAGAAAGAATGATTTTCATTCGTCCTTGAGATTTTGTATATAATAATCATG
This sequence comes from Artemia sp. Qi Xiang Cuo, assembly GCF_049724085.1. Taxonomy (NCBI): domain Eukaryota; kingdom Metazoa; phylum Arthropoda; class Branchiopoda; order Anostraca; family Artemiidae; genus Artemia; species Artemia sp. Qi Xiang Cuo. The sequence goes on along the minus strand of NC_142798.1, from coordinate 47,771,387 downwards.
CCTTACGATTTAATTTTCATAATGTGTTAACACATCATGGATAGCACATTTGATATTATTGACTTTGAAGCTATGGCTACATCGATATATAATGTGAGTTCAGTTTAGTAAATTTTCTTAATTTATTTCAAAATAAAATCATTTGTACATAGTCATCCCTCCAGTAAATTCAAATTCAGGGGCATATCCCCTCCCCCCAACAATACAAGCTCTACAATATGATGATTATAGTCGATAGAAAGCATAAAATACGCTTTTTTTTCCATTACGTAAAACCCATCTTCCCTCCCTCCTCTGTTTACGAGTTTAATTCATTCATTAGAAATAGTTCTTTCGTTCAAAATGTCCTTTTCCCATTTTCAAAATAGAGTGTGCTTTCTTTTCCGGTCTAAATAAAACCAACTGTGTTTAATACTGTTACAAAAAGGGACGTTTCAGAAACAGACTTCACACGCTTGTCTTATCGGCATGGATTAATTCCAAATGTGTTTGTGTAATTCAAGACACTTTGAAAAAGAGATTCTTTTTTGGTCCAAATAAACGAGAGTAAATCTTTTGAAATGCAAAGCACAAGTGATGTTTGAACAATGTTTTCAATTTAAAATAGGGTCTAACTTTATAGTATACTAACAAGTTGATATTAAAATCGTTAATTAAAGAACAGTGCACTAAACTCAAAATTGATATACAGCCAAATTCTATTCAAAATATTTTCTTGGGAAGAAATTTAAGTTTTGTATTAATTTTGGATTTTAGCTCGCCTTTAACAAACTTAGTCATAGCTAGTTGAAACTGTGCATAAAAAAGACATAGAGCCCTACAAACATCAGAATCGGCTTTAGAGGGCAATTTATGTCATGGGAAGATGAATCGCCCTTCCCCCTAAACTCAAAATTTTCCAAAATTTTACTCTAGAAGCTTTTTTAAATATTTCTAAAGCACTAAGACATAGAGTGATACAAACATCAGAATCATTTTTAGAGGACAAATTATTTAATGGGAATATGTTCTTGAAATCCCCCTTCCCCCCAAACTCAAAATTTTCCAAAATTTTACTTTTGAAGCTTTTTAAATATTTCTAAAGCACTAATAGATAGAGTGCTGCAAGTATCAGAATATACTTTAGAGGATAATTTATGTCATGGGAAGATGTTTTTGAAATCTCCCTTCCCCCTAAACTCAAAATTTTCCAAAATTATACTTAAGAAGCTTTTTTAAATATTTCTAAAGCGCTAAGACATAGAGCGCTACAAATACCAGAATCAACTTTAGAGGACAAATTATATTATGGGAAGATGTTTTTGAAATCCCCCTTCCCCCCAAACTCAAAATTTTCCATAATTTTACTTCAGAACCTTTTTAAATATTTCTAAAGCACTAATAGATAAAGCGCTACAAATATCAGAAACGACGTTAGAGGACAAAATTTATTGTGGGAAGATGTTTTTGAAATCTCCCTTCCCCCAAAGCACAAAAATTTCTAAAATTTTAGTTGAGAAGCTTTTTTAAGTATTTGTAAAGCGCTACTAGATAGAGCGCTACAAATATCAGAATCGAATTCAGTTCAGAGGACAAATTATATTATGGGAAGATGTTTTGAAATCCCCCTTCCCCCCAAACTCAAAATTTTCCAAAATTTTACTTTAGAAGCTTTTTTAAATATTTGTAAAGCGCTAAGACATAGAGCGCTACAAATATCAGAATCGACTTTAGAGGACAATTTATGTCGTGGGAAGATGTTTTTGAAATTCCCCTTCCCCCCAAACTCAAAATTTTCCAAAATTTTACTTTAGAAGCTTTTTTAAATATTTCTAAAGCGCTAAGACATAGAGCGTTACAAACATCAGAATCACCTTTAGAGGACAAATTATATTATGGGAAGATGTTTTTGAAATCCCCCTTCCCCCCAAACTCAAAATTTTCCAAAATTTTACTTTTAAAGCTTTTTTAAATATTTCTAAGGCGCAGAGACAGAGCGTTACAAACATCAGAAACAACTTTAGAGGAGAATTTATCTGTAAAAGACGTATCATTATTTCAATCTAAATTTTTCTTCTTTTTTAAGGAAGAGGTTTCCTACAATTGCTCTCCCCCCGAAAAGAGAGCAAGAGGGAACGATGCCACATCGATGCAAGCTGAAAGGCCTTCCCATCATAAGATATGCTGGTTCCATTACACATGCTCTGGACCATCCAAGGACCATACAACTTTTAATGCTAGGAGCCTCTCACACCAGTGTCAGCTCGCGCAAACCTCTATGGAACCTGGCAGTAAATTGAAAAGAAAGTGGATGGCTTCTGATAATGCATCAGCCCCGTCTACTCAAGATCGTGAGGTCACCCCCCCCCCTTCATTCTTTTCCAGGGGCTTCAGGCACACAACTGCAGTCTGAATTTGGGAATGTAAGCATTTTACCTCTACCTTCTACCTGATTTTAGAAATATCTACTTATTTCTCTCCAACTTTTTTTTAGCCTTTTCTTCTCACCATTTTTTCAACACTGTAAGAGTGTGTGTGTCAGAGATGTTAAAATATTAAATGTGGAAAAATGAACATAGTTTTTTAACTTTATAAAATAATGGCTATTGCACATAGAAAATAAACCCTTTTTTCTATAGATTATGAATTAGCAGCGCCATCTTCATCAGGTCATGAAGCATCAATTTTTAGTGGACCTGAACCAATCCTAGCACCACCAATGGAGTTTAGAGATGAGCCTACACTAGTTCTTGATAATATGGAGTGGCATAGGGTTTTTTTAAAGGATTTTTTTGGGGACATGGCCTGCCAAGACGATCTAACTAGTGATATTGACATGGGGGAAGACCCCGAGTGAATTGATAGATTTATATGAATGCATTAAGGCGATTTTAGTAGTAGTAGCCCATCTGAACCGGGTCCTTATAAATAAATCCTGCCACAGGACAATACAGGCTGGCTCGATCAGCTATCCCCAAACACCCTGGAATACATACTAACTGGCTTAAAGGATTTCATGCCACCTCCAACCAATGCAATTGAACAGACTGGGGGTGGTGCTATTGACAATTCTCTGTCACCTCCCCCCTATTCTTGTTAATGATACAGCTAGTAGTAGTAATAATGATATAACATCATCACAAGTATCCCCACTTCCAGTTTTTTTTTCTTTCCAACTCTGCCTTGCACCATACAAAGGTCTACAGCACCAAATTCGGTGATCCATTTAACTCTCTAATTTAAGGGGATATAATAACAGATTCCCTGGCCATTGCACATTTATATACTAACAATATTCAAGCCCTTCTTGAACAACAGTTGGGGGCGTGGGGGTTGGGGTCAGTTTAAAAGTATAAATAGAACTAAAAATATTTTTTTAATTAAAATGCGAGCGAGCTGTATTCAAAATACTTGCACACAGAGATGTTGGCAATTCGCCCGCATTTATCAAATTATGGGGATGTTTTTCTAAATTGGGTTAATAGCATTCAAACTAAGTGGTAAAATTATAACAAGGAGGGTTGTGGGTCGGTGGTTTTATTTATTGAAAGTTTAAATGTTAATATTTGTAGATTTAAAAATTATTTTATTGTAAATGGGGGAGTGGGGAATATTGAATTAAAATATCATTCAGATTTAGAGGGATGTAGGGGGATACAACGAATCTATTTCGATACGAGGCTACAGAGTTTCAAGTATGCATTTTTAATTGGCGCCTACAGACCTCTTCGAAAAAAAGCATCTAAGAAAAAGTTGGATGAAATGGCAGTTAATGGTAGGGAGGTTCAAATTTCCCCATAGTAAATTTTAATTGTTTAAATGGTCAATTTCCCGTGACACTAAAAGGAATAGATATTTTCGAGCGAGCTAATGCACATTTAAAGATTGGTGTCATGGTGTTACTGTATGAAACCAAATTTGAGGAGGGCTACCGTTCTGATAAGAAGGGAATATTTTTTCCAGTGAGGGCTCCTTCTATTGAGTCAGTGGAAAATTGGGAGTAGCTTCTATACACGCCACTCATAGTGCCTGATTCAATTGGACATTTTAATCCAATGACCTATATTAATAGGGTTCTATGTGAGTGTAAAAAGCGGGATGGTGTATGTTATTACTGTCCAACATGCCTCTCAAGATTTCGCTCAGATTAAAGTTAAAGCATCACATGAAACACTTTAAACGACATGAATACCAGGCTGTGGAGACGGTAAGCGGAGATAGAGCGATCTTACGTTTTAAAAATTTCCAAAACACGCTCCTGAAGAGCAATAAGATCGTTTTGGACTGCGAAGCGAAACTCACAGACGTGTACTATTCGTCAAATCCAAATCGTGTTAAAATACATGAAGCCATAGGGGTCTCTTACGCTCACGCGCAACGAAAGTCCAATAATACCATGCCAGGGGTGGATGTAGTTGAGATGTTGGGTGACGGGAAAGACTTCATGCGCTCGGCATTGGCCAGTCTAATCAAAACAGCGAACGGTGCAATTTCGCGCCTTCGTTACACAAACTATCCTATGCTCCTATCACCAGATGAAAGATTGGCCATTAAAAATCGTAAAATATGTTGGGTTTGCAAGGGGGAATTTGATGATGGTGTTGGGAATGCGGGGATGAGGAAGGTGATCGATCATGATCATTTGTGGCAGGAAATTGCATCGGGGGGGGGGGGGGGAGTAACTTTAGGGGGTAGCACATCAGTCGTGCAATTTAAACGTTAGACAGCAATATTTTGTACCTGTTTTTATACACAATTCCAATTATGACTTAAAGTTTGTTTTACGGGCGTTGGCCCGCATTGCTAAGGCTGGAGTTGTAGATAACGCATGGATAGATGGTTCTTTTTCATAATATCATATCCAAATCATCGGAGAAGCTACTGCTGCTAGAATGCATGTGGAAAACAGTTGACAAGGGTAACACGTGCCCGAATAAAATCCATTTTTTAGACTCTTTCAGCTTCTTTCCCAAATCCTTAAGTCAATTGATTCAGGTACAGAAAAGTGACAATTTTGATAGCTTCCCCCTCCTTAAACAGCGCTTCCCCGATGATGAAATGTATGATTTATTAAGGTGTAAAGGTATATATCCATATGATTATTACAACTCAGTCTCAAGGCTAGATTAGGTGCAGCTGCCTTCCATTGAAGGTTCTTAGAATTCTCATACTGAGATTGATTGCTCCATTGACACTTGTGAAATTGTTACGAGGGTTCGGGCAAAGGACAGATATAAAAAAGGTTGGGATTATTGTAAACTATACTTGGCCAGTGACGTACTCACTCTTCTGGTTATATTGTGCAAAAATACGGATAAAATATATGGGGATTTTGGGTTGGATTTTGTGTACTCTTTATACGCTCCTCATTAGGTTTTGTAATTTATACTTATAATCAGCAGTGATTAAATAAGCCTAATTGATGTCATGGATCCGTACCTTTATGCTAAGAGATCATTGAGGGTTGGGCATTTTTTTCACGGGGGCTGTATCATGTAAACTGATCTGACCAGACTGCATACCAGGGAAAAGTCAGACGCAGTTTTTTTGGAGATGAATTCTCTTTACCCATCGGCAATGTCTCACTACTGTTTGCCGTGTGGCAATTATAAATGGCTTGACAATCCGTGTGCTTCGAATTTCCCCGACATTGCTAGTGTTGAGGAGAATGGGGCACAGGGATGGTTTTTTGAAATTGACGGTGAAATACCCATGGAAATCCACTTTGTTTTTCCGTGCATAAATAGACCAGTGGGTAGGCACTCTCTGAGCCCCTACAATTTATCTTTGATAGAGGATGGGAGTATGCACTGGGTACCTTCAAAGCAAAAACTAATTGCCGACGTCAACCCGAAACAGAATATCGTTGTTCATCACATGCTATTGAAATGAATGGTGTCCAATGGTTTCAAAGTCACAAATATACATAGAGCCCTCCAATTTAATCAAAAGCCCTACACGTAAACGTTTATTGACACCTTTGTCAGTAAGCGTTCAAAAGCAAAAACGAAAGTTGAAAAAGAAGTCTATAAACTCATTTTGAACTCAGCTTTCGGTAAAATGTGCGAAAGCCTACGAAACAGAAGTCGATGTGACATTGTAACCAATCCCAAAGATTGTGCTTGAATCATTGCGGATCCAAACTTCACATCGTTCACAATCATAGACTCTGATATGGTGCTCCTACATCGCAAGAAAAGAAACATTGTTTTAAATAAAAATATTGCAGGCGGGATTGCAATAACTGAAATATCTAAAAAAACTCATGTTGTCATTTTATTACAATGTATGCAAGGTACAGTGGCCGATTGAGGGACAAGTTCAAGTGTATTACGGGGACACTGATTCACTCCTGTTAAAAGTCAAAACTGAAAATCTATTGAATGATTTGGAAAATGGCGAGTACATTAGCTCACGAATGCACTACACTAATTGGAACGAATCCCTCTATCCAGAGCTAGTGAACCGCCAGGCCCCAAATCAATTGTTAATGCTAAAATCTGAAACGGGTAGCGATGTGACATCCATTGCTGTGATGCCTGGGCCGAAGGTATACTGTATGGAGACGAAAAACGAGGATATCAAACAAGTTTGGAAAGGGGTACCTACACACTTTATAAAAAATCATTTCGACATGAGTGTGTATAGAAACTGTGTGGAACGTTGTTTTGTCCCTAGACCGAAAGTCATGGCAATTCGCTCTTTAAAATTTAAAAACTACACAGTTAGAGTTAAGAAAAAAGTCATGTTGACCATATCGGAAAAAGTCTATGTACTTGAGGATGGTGTGAAGGTACTACCACACGGTCATTATTTAATCTCAGACCGAGTTCAATGTGTAGAGTACAGAAGACAGCTCGGTCTAGAAAAATTAACTTAAATTCATTAAAAAAGTACAAATTGGGTGGGAGGGTTTTTTGGGTAATGGGTGTTTTTAAATTCTTTTTTTTATATCACAAACAATTTTCAATGTTTGTGTGTGTGCAAGGCAGATCAATTTCCACCATTTAATGCCCCCCCCCCCGCCGGCCCGCCGCCGCGCTTCCCGCCCCGCCGCCGCGCTTCCCAGCCCGCCGCAGCGGGCCCCCTGCGGCGCTGCCCGGCCTGCCACAGCGGGCCCGGTGGCACTTCCGGGCCGCCGCAGCGGCCACCCCCCGGGGGGACCCCATTTCAAATTTAAAATGCTGTAAATAAAAGTATGATTTTATTTTAAATGTGTGTGTGTGTGTGTGCATATTCTAATAAATGTTGTATTTTTTATAAATAAATTAAAAAAAAGTGTATTTATTAAAGTGTTAAGTTTTTTTTTTCTAGTGCCTATGTAAATGTTGTATTTTTTATTATAAATAAATTAAAAAAAGTGTATTTATTAGTGTTTTTTTTCTGGTGCTTATGTAAATGTTGTATTTTTTATTATAAATAAATTTAAAAAAAAGTGTATTTTTTTCATGTTTAATTTGCTTTCGTGTTCAATGTAGTATTTTTAAAGTTCTATTACTTTTATTCGCATAATAATAGAAAATATGATTCTTTATTCGTCTTCTTCTCATTATTCTTGAACGGAGTAGTAATAGGGAAATTATTTAGTCATTAGACAACTACAGTCTACAGTTAGTTGACTAGGTGAACTGTTGAAGGGAACATGTATCAATTTAAAACACCATTCAGATCGTTTCTGTGTGGGCCGTCAATGTCAGGCAAAACAACACTCTTAACTAAAATAATTAACAATTGCGATAAAATGTTTGTGGAAAAGCCGAAAAAAATCTACAATTGTTACAGTATTTGGCAGGAGTCATACGGTAAAATAAAAGCAATTGGCACGGCGGGGTCTGTGCAGATACAATTCATACAGGGACTTGATGTTTTCAGCATTATTGAACCAAACTCTATGCTGATTATTGACGATCTGGCTGAATCTATTGAACAGTGGTCCCAGGAAATACTACAACTCTTCACAGTTCGCTCTCATCATGAAAAGATTTCAGTTACTCTGATTCTACACAACCTCTTTCATCAGAGCAAATGTATGCAAACACTTGCATTGAACTGCACCTAGTACATCATCTACAGAGTTGTTCGTGATTCTAGCTCGCTAATAACTCTCAATAAACAAATATGCCCCGGTACCCCTAAATTTCTGCTCTCAGCATACAATCAGGCAATTAATAAACCCTACGGCTATATCCTATTGGATCTTAATCAGAATACACTCGAGGATCTGCGTGTAGTCACAGATATTTTTGACAATGAAATTACAGTATATCTCCCCGTGAACAGTAAAAAAGGATACTATTTGCTATCATGACACTGAAGAAACTACATAAAGATAGACATTCATTTCCAGTTCTAATCCCTAGAAAAGCCTCGATTAGGAAAACCCTACTAAAACATGGTATTGGAAACGATTTCATTAATCTAACATCTGAACTTTGTTTAAATTTGACCGAGGGCAATGTTCAACTGCCAGAAGTAGTTAAGCAACTGGCAAAGCAACATTATTCTATTTTACGTAAATTGGTCTGTAAAAGGAAAGGAGAGTATTTTAAAAGCAAACGACTTCTTCAGACGGGAGGTTGGTTTTTCACACTTTTGCTACCGATAATTACAGGAATTGTAAACAGTTTTCTGTAGAGGGCTAAACCCTATAAATTGACTCCAATAGAACTCGCTCTCTCACCCGTGGAACACTTTGAGAACAATCTGAGTAAATTCATTGACAACGAGAATATTGAGGATGATAAAAAACTGCTTTTACTTCAAGATGCACTTCGCTGAGTGGACAAACATAAGCCCTATCGTGCAAGGGCCAGTGGCATTGATCACAAAAAAGAATCATCTCCTCAGGATTCTGCTGCTGGTGCTGTAAAAAAATTAACGACGGAGTAATTGGATTCAATTGTGTCGAAATTTGTGAATATAATGCCGCACTCATATCGTCAACAATGTAAACGACTCCTAAATTATCTCATGGAAAGTGGTCAAGATCATATTCAAGTTGATAGCAATGGGAAAGATATTATAATTCAGGGCAAGAGCTATAATCTACTTGATTTAATTTCTTATAGGGTTACAATTCGTAAGGGACTCTTAGCATTTGACTCTCATGTATACAACTTTCTAAATACATTAATCTCACCTAAAAGCCATATTATCATTAGAAAAATTCTAAAAAAATTAAATGAACATGAACCCTCGTCATCAACACCATTAAAATAAGAACATGAAGAGGAAGAAGAAGAAGATTTTATATCAAGCTTGGAAAAAACTAGCACACCTAATGGAAACTTGACAATAATGGCGAGGAAGATCACACCATTGATAGCTAGACAAAAGTGAAAACGTATCAAGTCACCATCACCCCCATCGCCAACCACTAGTATACAAAAGGATAGCGGACGTTACACTACGTGTTTACGTTCAAAAAATTCTGAAAGGTGTTTATGAAGATATTGGTGAAGCAGGGAGTTTAAGTTCCCCCACCACTCTTTTCCAAGTCACTGTTGTTCACACTAAAAGTGTACAAGACTATCTACAAAATGAATCTAGTTACACTCTGCATAGAAATCATAGACTTCGGGCTAATCATTATCGAAAAACTAAAGCCTTTTTCCCATTACATATAATACAAGCAGATCTCCTAACTCTTGATGAGATTCAACGACGTCACAATACACCCTACAAGTACATTCTACTTGCAATCAGTGTTTATAATCGTTATGCATATGCAATTCCATTTGCGGTCAAAGAGAGGCGTTGGAGTTGCTCGGGCTATAGAAAGTATTCTCGAACAGGATTCTTATAAAAAAATTCAAACGGATCGCGGTAGTGAATTTTTTAATCCCCATTTTGCAAAAGTAATAGTGAAATATAATACACTGCTCTATCATAGGCATAGTCCTATAAAGGCTGCATTGACCGAACGATTGATAAGACCTATTCGACTTTTAATTTCAAGATATTGTACATTGAAAAATACATCTGCTTTTATTCAGGATTTAGATAAAATCATGTTGATTTATAATCAACGACCTCATCGATCATTTTCCAACTCAACCCCAACGGAAGTTCATCATTCTGATCATGACACAATTAGTAGCCTTCTTAAACAATATTCCAATGAAACTAGTGTCAAGAAGAAAAATTTAATGTTGGTGATACTGTTCAAATTAATAGAACAACTAATGTTTTTGAAAAGGGGAATTACTTGTGGTCCACAGAACTTTTTAAAGTGGCAAAAATCCTAGACACTAAACCCATAACTTATCGTTTGCACGATACCAAAGATGAAGAGGTTCTCGGCGGCTTTTATGACTATGAACTGCAAAAAGTTAAAAATAATAGTGAAATCTATCAAATTGAAAAGATATTAAAGACTCGTACTCGCAGGGGTAGGAAACAGTTACTTGTTCGGTGGCTAGGATACAACTCTGATTTTGATTCTTGGATCGGTGTTGAAGATATTGACAATACCCAATGATTTATATGTAACTGTTATGTCCAACGTTTCCAATCCTTTCTACAACGACTTGAATAAAAAAAGTGATTTTTGGACGAAACTCTCCCCCGCCATCAAATTTGACGGTGCGTATGAAGTGTCTCTTGTCGATTGTATTCTCAAAAATACCTATGACATCCTGAGAAAGGATCGTTTGTATGATATAAAAGTTATACCATTCGATTGGTCACTCTTTGTTGACTATGAATGGGTTGAAGCACTTAAATCTAGCGAATATTCACATGTGAAATTGAAATATAGTTAATACGATAATATGATAGATTTGTGTCGTACAATCAATAGAAAAATCTCATATCGTAGGAATGGTACATTCCATTTTAATTATTCATTGGAACGCGATAGGATTTACATTACCTCACCTGTTGACACTAAAATAATTATTCTCAATGATAATCTGAGAGACGTTCTTGGCTTTAAACAGAATATGATCAATGGAAAAACGCTGGCACCGTTTACTGGATGGATCAAGTCATTTTTGCTGATTATCCACCTGGTTTAGCCTCAGACTCTTGCATATTTCTCTATGCATCTTTTGTGGAAACATCGAGAGTCGGTAATTCAAATGTCTCCCTCCTACGGGTTCTTGAACGAAAAACATCTCATGAACTTGTTCATCACTATAATATAAATCATCTTCAGTATGTTCCTGTAAACACTTCGTATTTGGAACTCTGTCAGTTAACACTAAGAAGTGAATTGGGTGACCCTCTAGCAATAAAAAAAGGCTTAGCAGTGATTACATGTCATTTTTGACCTATTGTCGGCGACACCACCTAAAATGAACAATAGAAGATTTCCTTTTGTCTGTCCCAATATCGATTGCTATGTTGGTGCTCTGAGTCCACGTCAAATAGGCAATGGATTGGACTACTACAAGGGGCGTACTACAATGTCTTGCCATGGTCTTGGTAGCTGGTTTGCTAGGCTATTTCGTTCTGAGCTACCCCTTGCCAGAAAATATCTTATACCTGCTGCATCAAATTTTGCTGCTTCAAAACTAAAGGACTGGGGGTTGGGTAAGAATTTCAAGGAGAGTGTTAAGGAAAATATTAGATCTTCAGCAAGAGTCGTTGGTGAGCAATTAAAATCTCAGCAAAATGAAAAGGGATTGAAAAGGATGTGTGCGCTTCATTCACTCATCAGTCTCCACCCAGGCGGGAAGCGAAGGACATCAAAAAGGACTTAGAGGAATAAAACAAGGAAGACCAATAAGAAGAAGAAAAAGAAAAAGATTGTTAGATCAGAGAAGGATTTCTTCTCTTAAGATGACTTATATCACCCACAAGGAATCACAGCCATCAATCAGCTTCTCCTTAAATCTGTTCAATACTTAGAATGTAGATGTCATTGTCAAGTATGGCTACTATGAACAATTTCACCCCCAGCAACCCCTCTGGGAAAATATACTCTTTCAGATATTTTCCAATGAAGACTATTTCATTGATTTTTCATCAACATTTATTGATTTAAATGTTGCGGTGCAGAAAAAGTCAAATGATACAACTCCAACTGTTGCCGATGGTCTATCCTACGAAAACTGTATTATACACAACCTTTTCAAACAAATTAATGTAATTAGTAATGGAACATTGGTGAGCACTAGCAATAATTTATCCAACTATGCAAGCTACATATAATTTATGATGATGACACCAAAGGCATACAAGGAGTTGAGAGGACAGTCATTGGGCTATGAATATCGAACAGGTGTTGATACTGACGGCGAGTTGACTACTGCAGTGAGCCAGGAGTATCATTTAGTTGGAAAATTAAATCCTGAGATATTCAATATATCCCAATGGTTACCCCCCAATGTCAAGATTGACATAAAGTTGCAACTGGCCCCATCGAATTTCATTTTGAGGAAAACACATGCTGCAGAATGTGATGCAAATGTCATCATCACATCGGCAATTCTCCACGTCCGAAAACGGCAGGTTATGAGCTCTGTTGTATTGACAGTGGAAAATCTAAGAGCCAATGGCAACACCATTAAACTTCTTGTCCCCCATACGATCACCAATCAACGTCACATTGCCACCAGCTCTCGTAGCTATAGCGATTCATCATTTATCAATTGAGAAATCCCATCAAAACTCGCTTTGGCCTTTGTGAAGAGTGGGAGTGCCGGTGGATCCTGGACTGAATCCCCCCAGGATTTTAATTTTTTTGGTCTATCTAGCCTTGTGTGCAAAGTGAATGGCATTCCACTGTACACTCTATCATTTGACAAAAAATCCTATTGAACTCTGTACGAGTTGACTATGCAATCCCTAGATCATGACTCTCAACTATTTTGAAATGAAATAACCGATTCAATGTTTTCAAAAAATCATGGCGTAATTGTTTTGGACTTGTCGGGGACCCAGGATATGAGCATAGTACGAACAGGGAATGCACGTTTAGAGTGTACATTTGCTGATGCTTTGACTGAGAGTATCACGCTAATATCATTGAGTCAATTTGAAACCTATTGCGAAATCACACCCGATGCCAGTGTTCTACTAGACCTAGCACCATGAACATAAACCAAATAATCAGCGTATTTAATATGGATCCATACACGTCCTAGTACAAGTCCTATTACATACCATCGGACTTCATTGAACAAATTCCAATGGTTAACAATACCCTAATCATTGTTAATAGCAGTCCGTCGAATCTGAAGACAGACCATTGCCTGTGCATCTTTCAAACAGCAAAGGATATTGCATTTTTTGATCCTCTTGGCTTATCGTGTAAATACTACACTCCATACATCAACAACTTTGTTGAAAGCAGTGGGAAACCTATTATTCAAAATCAACGAACAGTACACGATTTAATGACTAAGACATGTGGCTTTCATGCACTACTCTTTTTCATATTCAGATGTCGTGGCTATACCTACAAGCAGTTTTTCGACATCTAAGTTGACTTACATCGATTGAATGACTTTCTAGTGGAAAATATACTTACAAGCGTGTTTAATATTGATTTTAGTGCCCTACGAATAAAATGTTCTAAAAATGTATGTGAAATTATTTATTAATGAATTAAAAATATGTATACAAATGATAAAAAAAGCTTTTGTACTCTTTAGATTTCAACCTATACTAGGTGAAGGTATTTGTAGACAACAACTGATGCAAGTATATTATCCGAATCCAGAGTATACTGATCCTGATGTCACATATTCTATAATAGAGTATAACTCCACACTTGCCATATCTCTTTGTATAGTCAATGATTCTATTCTCATTCATTCTGTAGAATTCACATGTTTCAATTTGCTTATTTGAAGCAATGTAACAAACAGTGTCCTCAAGTGGCGAATCACATTCCGTCACAGCCAAATAAAAATCAGTGGGCTTGTAATCATAAAACCCATTGTCTTCACAAAGATGATGTAGAAGTAAAATTCGTGTGCTGTTCAAGTTGTTTAACTGCTAATGTAGTCCTAACACTAAGAACAATCTAAAGGCACTACGGTACCAATCTTGTAGCAATAAACTAAAATTACAGTTAAGATACCTTCCAATCATTCCTGCATAGGTGTTCTGCCATTGATTACATTTATCATAATGACAGTTGGAGCATAGGGGTCCTCTAGGGTGAGAGTCACACATCTCTTCAAGACAGGAATTACAACCTTTAATTTGTACAGCGTATCCTCTATGCATTTTACACGGGTTGCATAATCTACACTTTTCATCATACTCATCAATCATTGTGCAATTCTCACATGATGACCAGCTGCCCAGTGTGTACATGCATACTGGGCATGTATGGAACATTTTTTCATGTGTTGACACTCTCACTGCCACAATGAAACTGAGCTAGCAACAACAACAAATTGAGTGGAATAGAGAGAGAGAGAGAGAGAGAGAGGAGTAAATCATCCTTGAACACCATCTTTCTCATGAAAAAAGTCTAGTTTTTAAGAGCATATCCCCAATATCATTTTGCCGTGTCGTGACTAATATATCAATAAATTGTGTAAATGCATTTGGACCACAACGTAAAAGCTTCATGCAATAGTCTAATGATGGAGAATCTATTTTCATTATATCGACAAGCATTCCCTGAGAAAATATCTTCCTTTGAATAGACAGCTCTAGAAAATCGTCATCTAGAATCAAACGTTTTTCCATATGCACTAGATTCCCCATGATTCGCTCTTTCTCAAATCTATCCATTTTTTGAGTCCTAAAACTCTCACAACCAACTTCAGACTAACCAGAATTTTTTCTATTCTAAAAAATATACGCTAGTATACTATAGAAAAATACCATTGATTTAGAAAATATTTTATTGAAAATAAATACAGTAATAATATTCACTGATGCAATTTGTTCTCATCAATATACTTCACTAGCACATCTAATGCTGCCTGAAGTCTATTGATATGCACAATATTCAGTTTTGCAGCAAAACATAATTGCTCCTCCATTTTAAATTTGCTTAATGATATCACGTATCTAGCATACATATCGTCCCATTCAAGGCATAGTCTACAGCCTCCTGTTATTTCCACAGCCACGTTTGGTACTCGTATATCTTTGCTGCTACTGGCTCCACCAACAATCTCGAATAGTGTAAATGCTCTACTCATTTTCTCTACTAATATCCTCTGAAATAAACTATTCTCTTTTAATTTAATTCTCTTACTAATAAGAATTGCAATGAAAATCACTCCTTTTATTTGATTCCAATCAACTATCAAGTTATCGTATATAGAATAACCTCCGCTGTCTCTGATTGGCCCTAAAAAATGGGTGTTGCCTCAAAAACCAGTCTGGTTGTGTTATACAATCTTGACTATACTCTCAAAACGTGTTTGACCACTTTATAGGTATAAAAGGGTTCGTCGCTTTTTGCAATGTGCACGTGAAACTGTACTGCAAACGCTGTGGGGGGAGTGTCATCCTCAAATAGATAATTTCAGGACCTTTCAACTACGTTGAACAAAATGGCTATCTTAAAATTTTTATTGGATGTGTTTTGGGAAATAGTGGGCGTGAGAGGGGGGTTAGTTGCCCTCCAATCATTTTCAACAATTAGAAAGGGCACTTTTGATTGCACTTTTGTGTTTAGTTCTTTTGACTTCCAATCGAATAAACCCTTTTTGAAGTTTCTACTTCAACGCTTATCTGAGCCCTGAGGGCTGTGGGTGGTTATCATACTAAAACACATAATTTCCGAACCCTTCAACTACGGTCAACAAAATGGCTATATCAAAATGTTGATCAGAAGTGTTTGGGAAAATAATGAACGGGGGGGGGGGGGGCATTCGCCCACCGATAACTTCTGACTATTAAAAAGGGCACTAGTCCTTTTAGTTTCTAATTGAATGAGCTCTTTTTGGGCTTCTACGACAACACTTTCATTAAAAAAACTTATATGCCCCCAGGGCATAACTTACAGCTTTTGCCCTGGGGATGGTCGGGGGTTTGTCATCCTCAAAGACATAATTTCCAGTCCTTTCAACTACATTGAACAAAATGACTATCTCGAAATTTTGATTGTATGTGTTCGGGGAAAATGTGGGCATGAGAGGGGGGTTAGTTGCCCTCCAATCACTTTCGACTATTAAAAAGGACACTAGCCCTTTCAATTTCCAATCGAACGAGCCTTTTTTGAATTTTCTACGACAACATTTCAACTACGTTGAACAAAAGGCCTGTCTCAAAATCTTGATTGGATTTGTTTGGGGAAATAGTGGGCGTGAGAGAGGGGTTCGTTACCCTCCAATCACTTTGAACTATTAGAAAGCGTACTAATTCTTTCAACTTCTAATCGAATGAGCCTTTTTTGAAGTTTCTACGACAACATTTTCTATAAAAACCTTATATGCCCCCAGGGTATAACTTACAACCCTTGCCCTGAGGGCTGTTGTGGGGTTGTCTTCCTCAAAGACCTAATTTCCAGAACTTTCAGCTATGTTGAAAAATCGGGCTATATCAAAATTTTGATTGGATGTGTTTGGGGAAATGGTGGGCGTGAGAGGGGGGTTAGTTACCCCCCAATCACTTTTGGCTATTAAAAAGGGCACTAGCCCTTTGAATTTTCAATCGAACGAGCCTTTTTTGAAGTTTCTACAACAACAATTTCTATAAAAAAACCATATATGCCCTCAGGGAATAACTTACAACCCTTACCCTGAGGGCTGTGGGGGAGTGTTCTTCTCAAAATTTTAATTTCTATCTGGAAATCAACAACGTTGAACAACTGGATATCTCAAAATTTTGATTGAATGTGTTTGGGCAAATGGTGGGTGTGGAAGCGGTGTTAGTTGCCTTCCGATCCCTTTCGACTATTAAAAAAGGCACAAGCCACTCCAATTTCCCATCGAATGAGCCCTTTTCGAAGTTTCTACTGCAACTCCTTCGGTACGAAGTGCCCTGGTCTAAGACCAAGAACCAAAAATAAATAAAACATTTTGCCAACATCGTTCTTTACTCAGGCAGCGATATTGCGCTGCCTATGATAAATCCTGCATGTAAAAAGGGCAAATTGCATAATTTACGATCCTTGCCACGGTGGTTGTAGAGGCATTCCATCCCTGGAGGCATAGGTACTACAGCTTTTGACTGTTTAGAACAAAAATCGATGAAAAGAAAAATTTTATCAGTGATGAGGAAAGGGAGCCTTTAAAAGGGATAGCTCTCCAACATCCCCTGAACTTTTCAACTTATAACCCTCAGTTGTCCCTAGGATATTAATGGTAGTCTTTCTGACAATCAGCACGCACATAGTTTGTTTTATTGTGTTCGGCATCCCTCTCCAGAGCTGGTGGGGGGGGGGGGCTGCGTCACCCCGTAAGCATAGTTGTTGGAGCTTTTGACTATTATAAACAATTTGTCTATTTCAAAATTGTGATCAAATATTTTTGGAGGGACGGCAACTAAAAAGGAATGGGCGGGGGTGGAGGCCCTCCAACACTTTTTAACTCCCCCCCTCAGTATGTCCTGAAAATTTTAAGTTAATACCCTCACATTTTCTTAAAATATTGCAGATCCTCCTTCCTGATAAAATGGGTGCCCATGGGGCCTTTTTGATTTAGTATGACACCCCTCAACATTCTCCAACCTTAGTGCCCTTAGCAAGTTTAACCTTAGTGCCCTTAGCAGTAGTAAGAGAGGTGCTGATTTCAGTCCTACGCCTGAGGCATGAATATACAGTGTAGTTTAACCGGTACATTGACTTACCAGGGTCAGTCACCTGTAACTTGATTAGTAGGTTTTTTTTTTTTTTTTTTTTTTAACTTGGCAACGTATAAGAGACGACTTTGAACCCTACGCCTGAGGCATGACTATACAGTGTAGTCTAACCGGTACATTGGCTTGTCAGGGTCAAGCCCCTATTACTACGAACGATACTTGTCCTACCAGAGGGGAGGTTTTTTTTCTGTTTTTGTTGTCAATTACACAATGAATTTAGGTCGTGAGTTCACATACACATTCTTAAAACTACACGTGATTAAACTAGTTATAGAACTACTTTTATGCTACAAGTTTTTTTTTTCAATCATAGTGGGTTTTTTTATCGACCTGTCACCTGTTTTTTATAAAGCCCACAAGAACATTAGTTAAAAATTAGTAATTTAAGACCTGTATAAATGGTTAATTCGATTGTATTAAATTTTCATTATTTATTAGCATATCGAGCATAGTACACTGGATTTTATTAACTCTGAAACAATGGATATTTCTATTGTCAATGTGAGTACACATTCATTCTTTATTTCAAAAAAAAAAAAAAATCGTTTTACTAGTAAATTAAAATTTCAGGGGGGGACTTAGCCCCCCCCCCTCCAACAACCCCCAGATTAAAATCTTATGGGTTTAGTCGTTAGAAACGGCAAAGCATGCTTTTTTCTATTATGTAAAACAAAAAACTCCCTTTTCCGTTGCTCTGTTAGACGCATAATTCTGTAGTTTTAGTTCTTTTTCGTTCAAAAGAATTCTTTCCAACCTCGCATTTAAAATGTACTATCTTCTTCCGCTCTAAATATAGCCATCTGTGTTTAACATGTTACCAAAGAGGGGATGATTTCAAAACAACATTCCGCTCCAACCTGGATCTAAGTACTCTAGCTGTTATCGGGCTGATGTGATCTGTTCGCGGTATGCTCCGTATTGGGATTAAGAAAAAAAAAAAGACGGATATATCCGATTCAAGGCTCATTGACAAAAGAGTTTGTTTTCTGAGCAAATTAGACAGATATTTTTCAATTGTATTTGATGAAAGTAAAAGGATTTCATAGATGATTAAGAGGCTTTTATAAAAATATATGACAGGGAAGAGGGCAATGAATCAATTCTAACACAGTTTTTCTTTACTTGGTATCCGTTAAAAACGAAATTTTTGTGTTAAATAAGTAATTCTTGTATCATTTAAAAGAGCTTTACGGGGTTTGAGAGAGACTCTGTTCCCTGATTCCGTGTGGTTAGAGGGGGTTCTTTGTGCAGACTAATTTTTTCTTCTGTAAAAAAAGGGAATTGTTTTTTTCCATGCTAAATTTTGCCTCCTTTTTAAGGAAAAGGATTCTTGTTGTCAATTTTAAATAGTTTAGAAAAAAAAATTAACATGAAATGGCTGAAAAGTGTTTTGAGGGAGTTGAGTTGCACGAGGGTTGACTTGCACGAGGGTTCAGTTACATGCGGATTCAGTTACACGGGGATTAGTTAAATGGGGTCGAGTAGCACGGAGGTTCAGTTGTACGGGGTTTCGGTTATACAGGGGTTCAGTTACATGGGGGGTTCAGTTGCACGGGGGGTATCTGCTATAAAAAACACTTCATTCTAAACAAATACGAACATTTTGAAAAGCAGACAAAAAATTGGACGCTATAATCAGAATTATTTGATTAACATTTAAAAAGGGGTAATGAGATATGTGATCTGTATAATAAACTAGTGATGTTTGATAAGTATTGTCAATTTAAAATAGGATCTAACATTCCCTTCGTTCCCCCATTTTTGAGGGCATGGAGGGGTCAATTTTGGAGGGTAAACATCTGCATCAAGGGGAAGGCTCAGAGACCCTTCGTTCCCACATTTCTGAGGGCAGGGGAGGAGGAGAAGGTGATAGTATTCCAATACAATAATTCAAGCACAATAGAATTTATGCTCCTAGTGGAAGCTCGTAAAGCCCTTCCCCCTCCCCGCGCTAGGATTATTGCCTGGATGTACCTCTAAATACAGAGAATTAAGGTGATAGTATTCCGATACAATAAGTCAAGTATAATAGAATTTATGCTCCGAGTGGAACCTCGTAAAACCCTTCCTCCTCTCCCGCACTAGGATTATTGCCTAGATGTGACAATGGATGTTACCTGAGCTTTTAACTTCTATAGTAGGGTTCTCTGATGGTGTGATTTTCATTAAAATTCTATGAGTTTTAGAGGGTGTTTCCCCCTTTTTCGAAAACAAGGCAAATTTTTCTCAGGCACGTAACTTTTGACCGGTATAGCTAAACCTGATGAAACTGATATATTTGAAATCATAATGATTCGCTCTTTATACTAAAGTTTTTTTTTGTAAAAAAAAAATAAATTTGTGAGACAAGGTCAAACTTTAGTGTAAAGAGCGATGCGTTGAGAAGGGGGCAGTCCCTTTCATATAGGGAATACTTTCTGTTCGTTTTAAGTTTTAATGTCGCTCCTTACTTTCAGTTTTAAAAAACTTGTTTTTTTTTAATTTAATTTCTGATCGTTTTTTAGTTAATGCAGTTTTTATTTGCATACCAATTTTACTTTTCTTTTGCTAAATGGGTGTCTTTACAAATTAACTTACGTAACTAACTTCTATATTCGTGTATTTTTCTTCTGGCAAAAAAAATAAAAAGTTGCAGATTTTTGCAGATATGAGCTTGAAACCTATGTAATAGAGTTTTCTGATACGCTGAATCTGACGGTGTGATTGTCATTAAAATTCATTCACTTGTAGGGGGTGTTTCCCCCCTCTTAAAAAAAATAAAAAAATAAATCGGGTAAATTTTTCTCAGGCTCGTAGCCTTTGATGAGTAATACTAAACTTAAATAAATTTATATATTTAGTTTCAGAATTATAAACACATTCTTTTGATACATTTATTAACATCAAAATTCCGTTTTTAAAAGTTTGGATTACTATTGAGCCGTATCGCTTGTTTTCTTATTGTTTTTTTTTCTATTATGTGTATGTTATTATGTATATGAGGGGGAGGGTTCTCCCCTTAGTCAATACCACACTCTTTACGTTAAAAGTAAAAAAAAAAAATTATTCAAACCCCCCTGAATCACAAAGGCCGTTTTAATTATAATAGATAGCTCTTTTGAAAGCACTAAAAAAAAAATTCTAGCGTAAAGAGCGAGGTATTGACTTGGGGGAGAACCCCCTCACATACATTATAATTTCTGTTCGTTTCTGATGGTGTGATTTTCATTCAAAATCCCTTTTTCTTCTGAGGCTTGGAGCATTTGGTGGGTAGATATTAAACGTAATGATAAACAAAAAATTAGCAAAAATAACATCAAATAATCTACCAATCATGAAACTGCCACAAATCATTCCGTGTGATTTTTTCTTTACATGGTATAAGTGTTTTGGGGGAGATGGGTTGATTGCAAGAAGGATGTATTAGTGTAGTTATAGTGGAGGGCGAGTTGCTAGCGAAAACCCCGTGTGGATGAGTTTAAATAAAAAATTTTAACAAGAAATGGCTGAAAAGTGTTTTTTTTGGGGGGGGGAGGGGGTGATTGGCAGAATGATGTATTAGCGAAGTTATAGTGGAGGGCGAGTTGCTAGCGAAAAATCTAAGCTAATAAGGGTTTTTGACCGTAAACTCTAGTTTTTTGTAAGAAAATTATGGAAAATACAATTCGTTGGCTCATAGGTGAAACTTAAGTCCAGGTATGGATCGAAAAATAAACTATTTATGTAGAATCTGAGCTAATAAGGGTTTTTGACCATAAACTCTAGTTTCCTGTAAGAAAATTATGCAAAATACAATTCTCTCGTTCAAATGTGAAACTTAGGTCCATTCTCTGGTTCAAATGGGGAAAAACCCGAGTGAATGAGTTGAAATAGAAATTTTTTAACATGAAATGACTGAAAAGTGTTTTGGGGGAGATGGGTTGATTGGCAGAAGGATGTATTAGCATAGTTATAGTGGAGACCGAGTTGCTAGCGAAAAACCTGTGTGGTTGAGTTGAAATAAAAAATTTTAACAAGAAATGGCGAAAAGTGTTTTGGGGGAGATGGGTTGATTGGCTGAAGGATGTATTAGCGAAGTTATAGTGGAGGGCAAGTTGCTAGTGAAAAATCTAAGCTAATAAGGGTTTTTGACCGTAAACTCTAGTTTTTTGTAAGAAAATTATGGAAAATACAATTCGTTGGTTCATAGGTGAAACTTAATTCCAGGTATGGATTGAAAAATAAAATATTTCTGTAGAATCTGAGCTAATAAGGGTTTTTGACCATAAACTCTAGTTTCCTGTAAGAAAATTATGGAAAATACAAGTCTCTCGATCAAATTTGAAACTTAGGTCAATTCTCTGGTTCAAATGTGAACTTAAGTCAATTTTCGGATACTCGTAATAATGAGGACTGATGGTTCTAATTCAATATTTTTTTTTCATAAAAAAAAACTATTTTTTTTTAATATTAGAAATTATTCAACTTTATTTTTTTTTTTATGTATCTTAAAATTACAAAATATGCTTACGGCTCTAACAATTGTACTCTGTGATTGGTCAGAGACACAATATGGCTTTCCCACTGGTATTCTATGTCCGGATATCGACACTACCTAGTCTATTGCATGTATTAAATCAGTATTTTTTACGCAGTAGAACGATAAACACATAAGTCATATCTTTTAAAAAAGTGAAGATGGAGCATTTTAGTAAAGTGTGTTCACATGACAATGTTA
Organism: Artemia sp. Qi Xiang Cuo; assembly: GCF_049724085.1. Taxonomy (NCBI): domain Eukaryota; kingdom Metazoa; phylum Arthropoda; class Branchiopoda; order Anostraca; family Artemiidae; genus Artemia; species Artemia sp. Qi Xiang Cuo. Next base: position 47,748,991 of record NC_142798.1, on the reverse strand, counting down.
TTGTAGCATAGCATGCTGACAAGGAGAAGTATTTAAACTATGAGAGAAGTAAAAATGGTAGCACTATTGGAAATGTATGTGTGCATTGTCATGACAGTAAGTAATTTAATTTCTTGGGAGTACAAAAAAAATTCCACTCCTGTTAGGGTGGATATGCAAGAGTAGATATCCAGAGATGATAGCACTCAAAGAAAATGCCAACATAAAAATAATAGTTGATGAAGAGGGACATCTTCTTGCCAGTGCTTGTGGTAACATGCTACCTCTTGATACACCCCATCGTCAACTTTCGGGTATTAGCATTCAACGGAAGATCAAAAGAAGACATGCATACTCTTCTACTAATATCATAAACCATACCTTGTCTACGTGTCGAAACTGTTACCTTTGTAAAAATAATGTTTTAATAGACAGTTAAATTGCCTTAAAAATAAAAAGTTCATTGTCTTAAAATATCACTAAGGAATATAAAGATTAATCAATGAAAAACAAAGTGCCAGCAAACGTCACTACCATTAATCAAACAATTAATGAACCATATACTAGCAAAGATGAAGTGCATATTGAACATGTGGATGACCCCCCATTAGAAATGTGTTCACATGCTAGTGTTATTGTAGCATTGAATGCTGACAAGGAGAAGTATTTGAACTATGAAACAAGTACAAGTGATAGCACTATCGGAAATGTATGCGTGCGTTGTCATGACACTTTGGAATTAAATTTCTTTGGAATACCAAAATAATTCAATTATACAAATGGCGGATATGGGAAATTATCATTTCCAGAGATGTTAGTACTCAAAGAGAATCCCAACATAAAAATAATAGTTGATGATGAGGAGTATCTTCATGCTAGTGCAATAGGTAACATGCTACCTATTGATAGAACCTTTCCTCGGCTTTTAGGTATTAGCATTCAAATGAAAGCTAAGGGGAAAAGAAAGGCCTACTCTGCTACTAATATCTTAAACCATATCTTGTCTACGTGCCGAAACTGTTACCTGTGTAAAAATAATGTGATAATAGACAGTGAAATTGCCAAAAAAATAAAAAGGGTATTGTCAGAAAATATCACTATGGAATATAAAGATGAAACGATGAAAAACAAAGCACCAGCATACGTTATTGACATTGATCAAACAGTCAATGAATCAAATAATACCAAAGACGAAAAGCATATTGAGCCTGTTCATGAGACACCAGTAAAAATTGTGTATGACTCAAAATGGAATAATGATTATTCTACTGATTACGAACTAAGAGAAGACAATATCTACAATATCAAGAGAGAACATTGCGAACTATCTTATGGAACATTCAAAATGTCAAAAGTTGATCAGTTATAATAATAATTTATCATAATATATTTTGTATTAAAAGTCTACATAGCACTATTTCATTAAAAATATTTCATTGTTATGTGTTCATTATTTTTTAGAGTAAGCTAGCATATCACGCGTTTAGAATGTCTATTAAAACATCGACGATGTAAGAAAAGGAATTTGCGTACATCTATTGTCAGACACATGGGATAACATTGTCAAAATCTAGGTATCAGAATGAAAAATTGTAGGTAAGTAAGTAAGCAAGCAAGTAAGTAAGGAAGTAAGTAAGTAAGTAAGTAACAAGAAGTCACCTATTTGAGACGCAAAACACAATATTGAAATATCATTTAAGAAATTATGAAAAAAATGTAAGCAAGTAACAAACTCTTTCCTGAAGTCACCTCTTGGATAAACAATGCAAAATCTTCATTTAAGAAAGTATGAAAAAATTGTAAGTAAGTAACAAATTCTTTCTTGTAGTCACCTCTTGGATACACAATACAGAAATTTCATTAAAGAAATTATGAAAAAATTGTAAGTAAGTAGCAAATTCTTTCTTGAATTCACCTGTTGGATAAACAAAAAGACATTTCGTTCAAGAAATTATGACAAAATTCTAAGTAAGTAACAAACTCTTTAATGTTTTCACGAGTTAGATATACGATGTAGAAATTAAATTCAAGAAACTATGAAAAAAAATTCTCAGTAAGTAACAATTTCTTTTTTGAAGTCCTCTTGTATGCGCACTACGGAAATTTCATTCAGGAAATTATGAAAAAGTTGTAAGCAAGTAACAAACTCTTTATTGATTTCACCTCTTGGATACAGATACTTCATTCAAGAAATTATGAAAAAAAGCAAGTAAGTAACTTTTTTTTTCTCTTTATCACAAAAAATTTTCACTTAGCTACACGATGTAGAAATTTAAATCAAGAAATTATGAAAAAATTCTCAGTAAGTAACAATTTCCTTCTTGAAGTCAACTCTTGGATACACAATACGGAAATTTCATTCAAGAAATTATGAAAATATTTGTAAGTAAGTAACAGACTCTTTATTGATTTCATCTCTTGGATACAGATACTTCATTCAAGAAATTATGAACAAAACGCAAGTAAGTAACTTTTTTTTTCTCTTTATTCAATTCAATTCAATTCAATTTATTCGAATAAAAACATAACACAAACATTAATAACAATAAAGATCCTAGAAGATAACTTGTTAAGGACCAAGAGAAAAAAAAATTAAAGTAACACTGAAAGAGAAAAAAATAGAAGAATAAAACATGGCTAATTAGAGCAAATTTGTTAAAAATGGAAATATTAAATTATACCATCAAGTTTTGTTACATTTTTATACAACTTGCAGAAACTTGTGGCTAGTTCAACACTGGAGGGAATTTTGTTCCATTGAATAATAGATTTGTAAATGGGAGATTGCTGGGCAGCACTAGAAACGCATTTAGGAATTTTAAAGGCTCTATTGGGTGAACGGAGACAATGGGCTTCCGAATTATTAATATTATAATAGGTTAGGAGTTGAGGTGGAAGATTATTGTGGAAAGCAGAGTAAGCAAGCGATAAGTTTAGTTTTTATATGATTTGATCAAGTGGAGCTATGCCAAAATCTGAATACAAATCACGAGTTGGATATAGACGGAGAAGCCGAAAAACTGCTTTAATGGTACGGTTTTGGGCAAATTTGAGTTTTTTAGTGAAGGACCGTTTTTTATTTCCCCAAACTGATCCGCAATAAGAAAGGTAAGGAAAAATAAAGGAATAATAGAGGGTAACTAGGATGTCAGGAGGAAGAAAATAATTCACACGGTTAATCATAGCTACTTGTCTCAAAATTATTGCTGTGATGTAAGAAATATGATTAGAGAATGACAAGTATGAGTCAATAAATACACCAAGAAACTTGGCAACATCCACTTGTGGGATGATGTCGGAGGAGTACCTGAGACCAAAAGCAGGTCGAATAACGTCTTTGTTGTAGGGGGTTCTGAATAACACTATTTGATTTTTTTTGCTATTAATGGTCATGTTATTCGTAAGGCACCACGCCTGGACTCTGTTCAGAAGGACTTGGGCAGAGGTTACTGCCAATGGTAGATTGGTGCCAGTGATGAAGAAGTTGCTGTCATCAGCAAATAATACAGGATACACTGAAGGGCCCAGGTCTATAACAAGATCATTGATATATAGGAGAAATAAAATAGGGCCTAGAACGGAGCCTTGCGGGACACCCCTCCGAACAGGTAAGGGCTGAGAGGATACTCCACCCAGGCTCACACTCTGTACCCTTCCAGATAGATAAGAATCAAACCAAGAGAGGGGAACACCATGAACACCGTAGCTATTTAATTTACTTACTAAAATACTATGATCAACCGTATCAAAGGCCTTAGAAAAATCCAAAAATAAGCCCAATACAGTTTTTTTAAGGTCGAGTTGTGAGCGTATGAACTGTTTGGCGTCAATTAGAGCATGAGAAGTTGAGAATTTCGGCCTTAAGCCATATTGGTGAGGAGAAATCAAGGATACGGAATGCTGACTGTCAAACAGAAAGGGAGACAGACGTCTGAAGATGATTCTCTCGAGCACTTTGGATATAACAGGAAGAATTGAGATTGGACGATAATTACCTATCTCAGTTGGATTGCCCTTTTTAAGAACTGGAATAACAATGGCTGACTTTAGTAAATCAGGGAAAACTCCGTGGGTTAAAGATAGGCTGGGAATATGCTTGATGGGCTCATACACAAAAGGAGATATGGTCTTCAGGAGCTTATTACTTAATCCAAGACAGTCAGGAGTAAAACTATTAGGGAGAGAACCGATGATTTGAAGTACCTCATTGCTATCAGTTGGGAAGCAAAACATGGATCTAAAATTGAAGCAAGGGAATACAGCCTGTGAGGAGGAGCGGGAGTCAGTATGAGGAACATTCAAAAAATAATTATTAAATGCATCAGGTGCATGTAAAGGGTCAATTAATCTACCATTTGTGTCTTTAAGGCGAATAGGTATAGACTTTGATTTTCTATTTTTTGAAAGTATATCATTAATGGTGGACCATATCTTTTTCAGATTTCCTTTGCAATTGAGAATTTTTGTATAATAATAATGTTTCTTCGCTTCACGGATGAGTTTAGTGTATAAGTTTTTATAATGTTTATAATTAGATAGGCCAATATCACTACGGGTCTTACAGGCTAACTTATATAATTTGTTTTTACGATATGAGGAGACAATGAGGCTATGTGACATCCAGGGGCAAATAGGGATATTTTTCCGGTTAGGTTTATGAATAGGAAAAGTTGAATGGATAATCTCACTTAGCCTTTGCGCAAAACCATTTGTGGCAGAATTTACCTCGTGACAATTTAAGACATCGGACCAGTCAGTGGTTCTTAGGCAATCAATGAAATGGTTTATATTTGCAGAACTGTAGTTTCGAGTAGGTGTTGGGATATTAATTCTAGACCGTAGAGGTTGTGGTTGCGAAGGTTGAGACAATTAAATAGTAAAATGGTCTGACATATCCTAAAATACTATATTTGTGGACTGGTCATTTCCCAGGTAAGTGTATACAAAATTGTTGTAATTTATTGTTGAAGTTTATCTCACAGGATCGACTCTACTGGGGTAAAAATTGTGGGTAGAAGACCACTTGCTGTTACCGATTCAAAAAAAGTGTCAGATTCAATATTTTTACCAACATTTTACAACAGAGAGATATCCAAAAAGTTGGGTTGTCGATTGGTCACTTAGAGGGGGGGGGCCCTGGCTGTGTAACTATATACAACCCACTGGTTGGATTTCTGTGTCGCTAAGTATATGGTTGTGGGTCGGGTGTGTGGGTGTGTCGTCTCTATGTGTGTGTCATCTCTGTGGGTGTGTTGTCAAAAAAACCAGTCTGGTTGAAAACGTGGGGTTTTCGTACTGCTCACTTTTTTGCAATGTGTAGGAACCAGTGGGGAATCCCCGCTCGTTTGGAAAGGTGCCAAGGAAAGGCATGCAAATAGCATGTATTTTCAAAACGTGACTCTGTTTGTGTGTCGTGTCTGTGTGTGTCTCGTCTCTATGTGTGTGTCATCTCTGTGGGTGTGTTGTCTAAAAAACCAGTCTGCTTGAAAACGTGGTGTTTTCGTACTGCTCACTTTTTTGCAATGTTTAGGAATCAGTGGGGAGACCCCGCTCGTTTGGAAAGGTACCAAGGAAAGGCATGCAAATAGTATGGAGTTTCAAAACGTGTTTAATCCCGTTTCTTGAAAGAAGTATCTGTACTGTATATTCAAGAGGTGAAATCAATAAAGAGCTTGTTACTTACTTACAAATATTTTCATAATTTCTTGAATGAAATTTCCGTATTGTTTATCCAAGAGTTGACTTCAATAAATAAATTGTTACTTACTGAGAATTTTTTAATACTTTCTTGAATTAAATTTCTACATCGCTTAGCTAAGTGAAAATTTTTTTTGATAAAGAGAAAAAAAAAAGTTACTTAGTTGCGATTTTTTCATAATTTCTTGAATGTAGTATCTGTATCCAAGAGGTGAAATCAATAAAGAGTTTGTTACTTACTTACAAATATTTTCATAATTTCTTGAATGAAATTTCCGTATTGTGTATCCAAGAGTTGACTTCAAGAAAGAAATTGTTACTTACTGAAAATTTTTTCATAATTTCTTGAATTAAATTTCTACATCGTGTAGCTAAGTGAAAATTGTTTGTGATAAAGAGAAAAAAAAAGTTACTTACTTGCTTTTTTTCATAATTTCTTGAATGAAGTATCTGTATCCAAGAGGTGAAATCAATAAAGAGTTTGTTACTTACTTACAAATATTTTCATAATTTCTTGAATGAAATTTTCGTATTGTATATCCAGGAGTTGACTTCAAGAAAGAAATTGTTACTTACTGAGAATTTTTTTCATAATTTCTTGAATTAAATTTCTACATCGTATATCTAACTCGTGAAAACAATAAAGAGTTTGTTACTTACTTAGAATTTTGTCATAATTTCTTGAACGAAATGTCTTTTTGTTTTTCCAACAGGTGAATTCAAGAAAGAATTTGCTACTTACTTACAATTTTTTCATAATTTCTTTAATGAAATTTTTATATTTTGTATCCAAGAGGTGACTTCAAGAAAGAATTTGTAACTTACTTACAATTTTTTCATAGTTTCATAAATGAAGTTTCTGCATTGTGTATCCAAGAGGTGACTTCAGGAAAGAGTTTGTTACTTGCTTACAATTTTTTCATAATTTCTTAAATGATATTTCCATATTGTGTATTGCGTATCCAAGAGGTGACTTCTTGTTACTTACTTACTTACTTACTTACTTCCTTACTTACTTGCTTGCTTACTTACTTACCTACAATTTTTCATTCTGATACCTAGATTTTGACAATGTTATCCCATGTGTCTGACAATAGATGTACGCAAATTCCTTTTCTTACATCGTCGATGTTTTAATAGACATTCTAAACGCTTGATATGCTAGCTTACTCTAAAAAATAATGAATACATAACAATGTAATATTTATAATGAAATAGTGTTATGTAGAATATTAATACAAAAATATATTATGATACATTATTAATATCAATGATTAACTTTGGACATTTTGAATCTGTTCCATAAAATAGTTCATCATGTTCTCTCTTGATATTGTAGTTATTGTCTTTTCTTAGTTCGTAATCAGTAGAATAATAATTATTCCATTTTGAATCATACACAATTTTTACTGGTGTCTCATGAGCAGGTTCAATATGCTTCTCGTCTTTGGTATTATTTGATTCATTGACTGTTTTATCAATGTCAGTAACGTATGCTGGTGCTTTGTTTTTCATCGTTTCATCTTTATATTCCATAGTGATTTTTTCTGACAATACACTGTTTATTTTTCTGGCAATTTCACTGTCTATTATCACATTATTTTCACACAGGTAACAGTTTCGGCACGTAGACATGATATGGTTTAAGATATTAGTAGCAGAGTAGGCCTTTCTTTTCCCCTTTGCTTTCATTTGAATGCTAATACCTAAAAGCCGACGAAAGGTTCTATCAATAGGTAGCATGTTACCTATTGCACTAGCATGAAGATAACCCCTCGTCATCAGATAGAATTTTGCTGCTAAAAGTTCATTCGATCACACAAATCTCTGGAACCGACACTTCTGCCAATATACAAGTTGCTTAACTGAACTTTTTTGGTGCACCATGAAAAAATAATACCATATTGTCAGGAAAACACAAGCATATGTTTATGATAGTGCTACAACTTGTACTAGTTTCATAGTTCAAATACTTCTCCTTGTCAGCATTCAATGCTAAAATAACACTAGCATGTAAACACATTTCTTATGGGGGTCATCCACATTTTCAATATGCATTTCATCTTTGTTATTATTTGGTTCATTAATTGTTTGTTTAATGGCTGTGAAGTTTGCTGGCACTTTGTTTTTCATCTATTCATCCTTATTTTCCTTAGTGATATTTTCTGCCAATGCTCTTTTTATTTTTCGGCAATTTCACTGTCTATCACAACATTATTTTTACAAAGGTAACAGTTTCGACACGTAGACAAGGTATGGTTAATGATATTAGTAGAAGAGTATGCATGTCTTCTTTGATCTGTCGTTGAATGCTAATACTCGAATGTTGACGATGGGGTGCAACAATAGGTAGCATGTTACCACAAGCACTGGCAAGAAGATGTCCCTCTTCATCAACTATTATTTTTATGTTGGCATTTTCTTTGAGTGCTATCATCTCTGGATATCTCACTCTTGCATATCCACCATAAGAAGAGTTGAATTTTTTGGTACTCCAAAGAAATTAAATTCCTTACTGTCATGACAATGCACACATACATTTCTAATAGTGCTACCATTTTTACTTCTTTCATATTTTAAATACTTCTCCTTGTCAGCAATCAATGCTACAATAACATTGACATGTGAACACACTTTATTAAAATGATCCATCTTCACTTTTTTAAAAGATATGACTTATGTGTCTATCGTGCTACTGCGTAAAAAATACTGATTTAATACATGCAATAGACTAGGTAGTGTCGATATCCGGACATAGAATACCAGTGGGAAAGCAACATTGTGTCTCTGACCAATCACAGAGTACAATTGTTAGAGCCATAAGCATATTTTGTCATTTTAAGATACATACAAAAAAAAATTAAGTTGAATAATTTCGAAGTTTAAAAAAAAAAAGTTTGTTTTTATGAAAAAAAAAAATATTGAATTAGAACCATCAGTCCTCATTATTACGAGTATCCGAAACTGGACTTAAGTTTCACATTTGAACCAGAGAATTGACCTAAGTTTCAAATTTGAACGAGAGAATTGTATTTTCCATAATTTTCTTACAGGAAACTAGAGTTTACGGTCAAAAACCCTTATTAGCTTAGATTTTTCACTAGCAACTTGCCCTCCACTATAACTTCGCTAATACATCCTTCTGCCAATCAACCCATCTCTCCCAAAACACTTTTCGGCCATTTCTTGTTAAAATTGTTTATTTAAACTCATCCACACGGGTTTTTCGCTAGCAACTCGGCCTCCACTACAACTATGCTAATACATCCTTCTGCCAATCAACCCATCTCCCCCAAAACACTTTTCAGTCATTTCTTGTTAAAAATTTTCTATTTTAACTCATTCACACGGGTTTTTCCACATTTGAACCAGAGAATGGACCTAACTTTCACATTTGAACAAGAGAATTGTATTTTGCATAATTTTCTTACAGGAAACTAGAGTTTATGGTCGAAAACCCTTATTAGCTCAGATTCTACAGAAATAGTTTATTTTTCGATCCATACCTGGACTTAAGTTTCACCTATGAACCAACGAATTGTATTTTCCATGATTTTCTTACAAAAAATTTGAGTTTACGGTCAAAAACCGTTATTAGCTTAGATTTTTCGCTAGCAACTCGCCCTCCACTTTAACTTCGCTAATACATCCTTCTGCCAATCAACCCATCCCCCCCAAAACACTTTTCAGCTATTTCTTGTTAAAAAGTTTTATTTAAACTCATCCACACGGGGTTTTCGCTAGCAACTCGCCCTCCACTATAACTACACTAATACATCCTTCTTGCAATCAACCCATCTCCCCGAAAACACTTAAACCATGTAAAGAAAAAATCACACGGAATGATTTGTGGCAGTTTCATGATTGGTAGATTATTTGATGTTATTTTTGCTAATTTTTTGTTTATCATTACGTTTAATATCTACCCACCAAATGCTCCAAGCCTCAGAAGAAAAAGGGGTTTTTAATGAAAATAACACCATCAGAAACGAACAGAAACTATAATGTATGTGAGGGGGTTCTCCCCAAAGTCAATACCTCGCTCTTTAAGCTACATTTTTTTTTTTAGCGCTTTCAAAAGAGATGTATATTCTAATTAACACAGCATGTGTGATTATGAGCGTTTTGAATAAAATTTTTTTTTTAAACTTTTAAATTAAAGAGTGTGGTATTGAATAGGGGGGTAACCCTCCCCCCTCATATACATAATAACATATACATAATAGAAAAAAAAACAATAAAAAAACAAGCGATACGGTTCAATAGTAATCCAAACTTTTAAAAACGGAATTTTGATGTTAATAAATGTATCAAAAGAATGTGTTTATTATGCTGATTCTAAATATATAAATTTATTTAAGTTTAGTATTACTCATCAAAGGCTACGAGCCTGAGAAAAATTTACCCGATTTTTTATTTTTTATTTTTTTTAAAGAGGGGGGAAACACCCCCTACAAGTGAATGAATTTTAATGAAAATCACACCGTCAGATTCAGCGTATCAGAAAACTATTACATAGGTTTCAAGCTCATATCTGCAAAAATCTGCAACTTTTTATTTTTTTTGCCAGAAGAAAAATACACGAATATAGAAGTTAGTTACGTAAGTTAATTTGTAAAGAGATCGATTTAGCAAAAGAAAAGTAAAATTTGTATGCAAATAAAATCTGCATTAACTAAAAACGATCAGAAATTAAATAAAAAAAACAAGTTTTTTAAAACTGAAAGTAAGGAGCGACATTAAAACTTAAAACGAACAGAAATTATTCCCTATATGAAAGGGACTGTCCCCTCCTCAACGCCTCGCTCTTTACGCTAAAGTTTGACCCTGTCTCACAACTTTATTTTTTTTTAAACAATAAAAAACTTTAGCGTAAAGAGCGAATCCTTGTGATTTCAAATATATCAGTTTCATCAAGTTTAGCTATACCAGTCAAAAGTTACGCGCCTGAGAAAAATTTGCCTTGTTTTCGAAAAAGGGGGAAACACCCTCTAAAACTCATAGAACTTTAATGAAAATCACACCATCAGAGAACCCTACTATAGAAGTTAAAAGCTCAGGTAATATCCATTGTCACAGCTAGGCAATAATCCTAGTGCGGGAGAGGGGGACGGGTTTTACGAGGTTCCACTAGGAGCATCAATTCTATTATACTTGACTTATTGTATCGGAATACTATCACATTAATTCTATTTCTTTAGAGGTAGAGCCAGGCAATAATCCTAGTGCGGGGAGGGGGAAGGGCTTTACGAGCTTCCACTAGGAGCATAAATTCTATTATGCTTGAATTTTTTTATTGGAATACTATCACCTTCTCCCCCTCCCCTGCCCTCGGAAATGTGGGAACGAAGGGTCTCTGAGCCTTCCCCTTGATGCAGATGTTTTCCCTCCAAAATTGACCCCTCCCTGCCCTCAGAAATGGGGGAACGAAGGAAACGTTAGATCCTATTTTAAATTGACAATACTTATCAAACATCACTAGTGTATTATACAGATCACATATCTCATTACCCCTTTTTAAATGTTAATCAAATAATTCTGATTATAGTGTCCAATTTTTTGTCTGCTTTTCAAAATGTTCGTATTTGTTTAGAATGAAGTGTTTTTTATAGCAGATACCCCCCGTGCAACTGAACCCCTGTATAACCGAAACCCTGTACAACTGAACCTCCGTGCTACTCGACCCCATTTAACTAATCCCCGTGTAACTGAATCCGCATGTAACTGAACCCACGTGCAAGTCAAGCCTCGTGCAACTCAACTCCCTCAAAACACTTTTCAGCCATTTCATGTTAATTTTTTTTTCTAAACTATTTAAAATTGACAACAAGAATCCTTTTCCTTAAAAAGGAGGCAAAATTTAGCATGGAAAAAAACAATTCCCTTTTTTTACAGAAGAAAAATTAGTCTGCACAAAGAACCCCCTCTAACCACACGGAATCAGGGAACAGAGTCTCTCTCAAACCCCGTAAAGCTCTTTTAAATGATACAAGAATTACTTATTTAACACAAAAATTTCGTTTTTAACGGATACCAAGTAAAGAAAAACTGTGTTAGAATTGATTCATTGCCCTCTTCCCTGTCATATATTTTTATAAAAGCCTCTTAATCATCTATGAAATCCTTTTACTTTCATCAAATACAATTGAAAAATATCTGTCTAATTTGGTCAGAAAACAAACTCTTTTGTCAATGAGCCTTGAATCGGATATATCCGTCTTTTTTTTTCTTAATCCCGATACGACGCATACCGCGAAAAGATCACATCAGCCCGATAACAGCTAGAGTACTTAGATCCGGGTTGGAGCGGAATGTTGTTTTGAAATCATCCCCTCTTTGGTAACATGTTAAACACAGATGGCTTTATTTAGAGCGGAAGAAGATAGTACATTTTAAATGCGAGGTTGGGAAAGAATTCTTTTGAACGAAAAAGAACTAAAACTACAGAATTATGTGTCTAACAGAGCAATGAAAAACGGAGTTTTTTGTTTTACATAATAGAAAAAAGCATGCTTTGCCGTTTCTATCGAATATACGCATCATATTTTAAGCTTTGTGTTGTGGGAGGGGGGGGGGGGCTAAATACCCCCTGAAATTTGAATTTACTAGTAAAACGATTTTTTTTTTATTAAATAAAGAATGAATGTGTACTCACATTGAAAATAGAAATATCCATTGCTTCAGAGTTAATAGAATCCAGTTTACTATGCTCGATATGCTAATACATAATGAAAATTGAATTCCATAGCATTAACACTTTATACAGGTTTTAAATTACGAATTGTTAACCAATGCTCTGATTGGCTGCCTAAAAAACAGGTGTCAGATCGAACAAAAACCCACTCTGATTGAAAAAAAAAAATTGGAGTTGAAACGTAGTTTTATAACGTGTTTAATCACGTGTAGTTTTAAGAATGTGTATGTGAACTCACGACCTACATTCATTGTGTAATTGACAACAAAAACAGAAAAAAAACCTCCCGTCTGGTAGGACAAGTATCGTTCGTAGTAATAGGTGCTTGACCCTGACAAGCCAATGTACCGGTTAGACTACACTGTATATTCATGCCTCAGGCGTATGGTTAAAATTCGTATATTATACGTTGCCAAGTTAAAAAAAAAAAAAAAAACCTACTAAACAAGCTACAGGTGACTGACCCTGGTAAGTCAATGTACCGGTTAAACTACACTGTATATTCATGCCTCAGGCGTAGGACTGAAATCAGCACCTCTCTTACTACTCTTAGCCTTTTCGGACACCTAGGATCAAATATTTCTCCTTTTCCTAATAATACATCCTGCATGTAAACAAAGGGCAAATTGAATAATTTACAATCTTTGCCCCGGAGGAATGAGGGACTTGGTATCCCTGGAAGTACAACTATTAGACCTTTTGACTAGTTTGAACAAAGTTGCAACTCGGAAATTATGATCAGTGTTGAGAAGAGGGGGCGCCTAACAAGGACAAGGAAGAGTGGTTCTACTTGCCCTCCAATCACTTTTGACCCTTTAAAAGGAACTAGAAGTTTCGACTTCTAATCGATTGAGGCTCCTCCAGAGTTTCTACGACCACCCCTTCCGTAAAAACCTTATATGTTAACAACGGGCAGCTTGCATAACTTACAGCCCTTGCCAAGCGGGTTTTTTTGGGGGGAGGGAGGCTGCCAAACTCGGAGCCTTAGCTACTTGACCTTTGAACCATTTTGAACAAAAGGGCTATCTCAAAGTTTTGATCAGATGTATTTGGAAAAAAGGCGTGGGCGGAGGTTGATTGCCCTTTGCTCCCTGTGACTCTTAAAAAGGGAAAATACTAGAACTTTAGATTTACAAAGGAATGAGCTCCCTCCAAATTGACCACCCCTTTCATACAAACCGTATATGTTAACAATGGGCAACTTGCAGAACTTACAACCCTTGCCCCAGGAGCTTTGTTGGGGTAAGTCATCCCCAGAGGCATAGTTATTTTCTCTTTGGATTATTTTGAACGAAATGGCCATCTCAAAATTTTTGTCGGATATATTTGGGGAAAAGGGTTGGGGGGGGGGAGTGTTTGTTGCCCTCTGAGATCACGTTTGACTCTTAAAAAGGCTCTTTATATTTAAATTTTTGTCGGAGTTAGTATTCTTCTGATATTTTATGGTCGCTGGTTTATAATTCCCGAGATAAGAAGCAGTAAAACAATAAAATAATAATAATAAAAGACAAGAAATGAAATAAACAAGAAAAAAACGCCCCTGTGACCGTTCCTCTAGATAAAATATAGAATATCGCATTTTCCGACAATGGAGCTTTAAACCTCCATCCGTTCTTTTCAAGTATGCTGAATTTTATGATAATTTTCATTATGCAAATGAATCTAAATAATGAACTTTTTCGAATTATAATTTATTTTTCTAGAAGTATGCAATTTTCTCTGGAATCATTTTTTGTTCGAATGATTCCTCTTCCGATATTCTATGGTCGCTGGTTTGATACTATCACCACCGGGATAGAAGTAGTTAAAAAAGACAATAAAGGAAAAAAACAAGAAAAAATGCTCCCGTGACCGTTCTTCTTGGTAGAATGTCGTATAGTTGTACAATCGAGTTTCAACCCTTCGTACTTTCTTGTCAGGTATGTTTAAAAATATGCAATTTTTATTTTGAATCAGTTTTTTTGCAAGATGTCCTCTTCCGGCATTCTATGGCCGCTAGTTTTATACTGTCACCATTGGGATAAGAAGCAGTAAAAACAAGACGGGCAATAAAATAAACAAGAAAAACGCGACCGTTCACCTTGGTAAAAAATATAGGACGTCGTATTTTTTACAATGCAGCTTGAAAAGATATGTCTGTTTTTTCAGTTACGTTGAATTTTCTGATAATTTTCAATATGAAAATGAATTTAAATTATGAATTATTTTGAATTATTAACTTTTTTTAAAGTATGCGGTTTTTCATATGCTGACAAATTAACACGGGTAAAAATCAATCAGTGTAAAAATTAATCTATTTATTTTGCTTTACTTAAGGTTTTTCATATGCTGACAAATTTAAACGGGTAAAAATCAATCAGTGTAAAAATTAATCTATTTATACTTGAGTAGAATTTGCTTTACTTAAAGTTAAGTATTTCGTTTTTTAGGAGCTCCATGACAATCCAATATTCCTTAAGGATTCTCCAGGACCTTTTGATGTTACACCTGGAAAATTAGGTGAGGCTAATAATCAGCATTTCGTTTTTGGAGAGATTTTTTTTAGAAAGTGGCAATTACTATCTATTATTTAAAGATATTATACTGTTAAAAGATCTTCCATGAATTAATAGCTCCAGTTGTGTTAAGATTCTTGTCTTTGGTAAAAATCAAAATTATTTTTGGCTCAATTAAGCGACAAGCCACAACAATAAAGTTGTGTTCAACTTTATTTGTATTAGTAAATAAAAAAATAAGAGGCTATGCTCGCGTCTCGCTGGATCATTCTGTTTCGCTGTTGGCAGAAAAACTACGATGCTGCATTATTTTATATATATATATATATATATATATATATATATATATATATATATATATATATATATATATATATATATATATATATATATATATATATATATATATATATATATATATATATATATATATATATATATATATATATATATATCTTAGTTTGCTCATCCCAATCTCTGTTTCAGAAAAGTTTGAATTTTACTCTTTCAAATAGATTTTCCACTAAGAATAATTTAATAACGCACGTTCGGAAAATGTGTATATACACCAAACCTTAATATATGGTTAAATTACTTGTTGCACGGACATGTTGCCATATACGAAAACTCTATAGTTAGTTGTTTCATTTATTACTGGCATTGGATTTTCTTAACCAAGCTGTCATCTCAAAGTTCCTAGGATAGGAAAGAAAAAGCAGTTTTTTTGGTGTGTTTTTAACCTTTGCCACTTTGTTAACTTTCCCTTTTGATTTACGGTCCTCGTAATAAAACTTTATATTAGAAGTAATTTCCTTTTACGGTTGCAGCTGATTTGTATACAAAACAAAGATAGTTGAAATAATAACGATATTGGTCAGTAGGAGCTCATAATACCAAACTACTTCAGTTCTTGCTTTCATGCTGCGTGTAGTTCCATTTCTAGCAAGAATTATTAATTCTGGAATAATGTCTCTAAGTTTTTTTTTCTTTTCTTGTCAAGATTGCAGCGAGAATTGCGACCTAGTAAAAAGCATTCCACGGCCCATGTAACCGAAAGTTTAAAACGCGTTTTGAAAAAAAAAATTGTCTAGTTATAAAAATCTAGCCAGTTTAAGCTGATGCAGCTGAAACTATTTATTATGGTTTATCTTAATAGTGGAATTTTATCGGGGAAACAAATTTATCTAACTTTCCAAAAAAGCTGAAATCTTCCGAAAATTGCAGCGGATTGAAAAAAAACGTACCATTGGAATCACCATGGTCGAAAACCCTTTATCGTAGGCTTCCCGCCCTTTATTTTGATTCATTCAAAAAACTTTTTCCACAAAATAAGTTTTTCAAAGAAAAGTAAAGAACTCCATTAAACAAAAAATGAGCAAAAACAAAATAAAATAATCTACCAAGCCTGAAACTACCACAAATCAGCATCAATAAATCAATGAAACCCAAAAACGAAAAGCAATTACGATACAAGCTCCTATCTATAAAAAAAATGTGGAATTTAGCTTTTTTCCCCAGAAGAAAGTTCCCGGATGCATGTCAATAGTAGAATGCGTCGTCTGGATTCTATACCCTGTATACACTTGTTCAAAGAGTGAGTATCCTCTCAAATGGTCTTATGCTCCTTCCATTGTTATTTTATGGGACCTCCACAGGTGATTAAACACGTTATAATACTATGTGCTATTTGCTTATGTCCTGTTGGTACCATTCCAAATGAGTGGGGATTCCCCGCCTGTTCCTAAACATTGCAAAAAAGATAACCGTATGAACGGGGGATTCCCCGCACAAATTTGTTTCAACTCCAAGTTTTTCAACGAGACTGGTTATTAGGAAAGGTTTTTTAGGGAAAGCTGTCAATCACCCATGTGTTATCCACAGTTCCATTTTTGAAGTCTGTGGAAACAGTTTGACATGTTCGGTGAGATTACGTTCCTTAGCGTTTGATAGAAATTTGCAAAAAAAGGGGTAATTAGTGAATGGATAATTTTTTAACGTGAAATCTCTGAATAAAATATTTTTGGAACATGTACTTGACGATGGATAAAAGGGTTAAGGTGATTAGCAATTACGAGCAAGGATCCCCCCCACTGGCTCCTGGCAGTAGGCTACGCATATCAAATTGCTGTACTGTGGGTTAGGTAACATGATTAAACACGCTTTTACAATCGGAATTCATTGATTGACATTTGCAAAAAAGGGGTAATTAGTGATTGGATAATTTTTTAACGTGAAGGGTCAATTTTGAAGGGAAAACCAAAAATACTCAGATTCGAAAATAAACGAGATCTGCCTCAAGGGGAAGGCTCAGAGGCCCTTCGTTCCCCCATTTCTGAGGGCAGGGGAGGGGGGGGGTCAATTTTGGAGGGAAAGACAAAAAAACTCAGAAACTAAAATAAATGGGATCTGCCTCACGGGCAAGGCTCAGAGGCCCTTCGTTCCCCCATTTCTGGGGGCAGGGGAGGGGGGGTCAATTTTGGAGAGAAAACCAAAAATACCCAGAATTGAAATTAAATGGGATCTGCCTCAAGGGCAAGGCTCTGAGGCCCTTGGTCCCCCCATTTCTGAGGGCGGGGGAGGGGGGGGAGGTCAATTTTGGAGGGAAAACCAAAAATACTCAGAATCGAAAATAAATGGGATCTGCCTCAAGGGGAAGGCTCAGAGAACCTTCGTTACCCCAGTTCTAAGGGCAGGAGAGGGGGGGTCAATTTTGGAGGGAAAACCAAAAATACTCAGAATCGAAAATAAACGGGATCTGCCTCAAGGGGAAGGCTCAGGCCCTTCGTTCCCCCATTTCTGAGGGCAGGGGAGGGGGGGTCCATTTTGGAGGGAAAACCAAAAATACTCAGAATCGAAAATAAACGGGTCTCTGCCTCAAGGGGAAGGCTAAGAAGCCCTTCGTTCCCCCATTTCTGAGGGGCAGGAGAGGTGGGGGGTCAATTTTGGAAGGAAAATCAAAAATACTCCGAATCGAAAATAAACGGGAATCTGCCTCAAGGGGAAGGCTCAGAGGCCCTTTGTTCCCCCATTTCTGAGGGGCAGGAGAGGTGGGGGGTCAATTTTGGAGGGAAAACGAAAAATAATCAGAATCTAAAATAAATGAGATCTGCCTCAAGGGGAAGGATCAGAGGCCCTCCTTTCCCACATTTCTGAGGGCTGGGGAGGGGGAGGGGGAGTCAATTTCAGAGGGAAAACCAAAAATACTCAGAATCGAAAATAAAGGGGATCTGCACCAAGGAGAAGGCTCAGAGGCCCTTCGTTCCCACATTCTATTAAGAGCTTTTGCTATGGAAATGGTTAATTTTTGAATCGAAACTACGCTTTTCTGACTGAAGACACACATTTGAATCAGAAAAAGTGAAAATGTACACAATTGAAACAGAGAAGTGTGTTTTGACTGTATTTTCTATAATTTCCTCTGAAAAAAATGGGAGTTCACACTTAAAAAGTTCTATTAAGAGCTACTTTTTACGTAAATGGTTAATTTTTGAACAAAAAATACATTTTTCTGACTGAAGATATACATTATAATCAGAGTAATGTGTTTTGATAATATTTTCTATAATCCCATTCGAAAAAATTGGAGTTCATACTCAAACAGTTCTATTAAGAGCTATTGTTATGCAAATGATTCATTTTTTGAACCAAAACTACGCCTTTCTGTCTGAAGATATACATTATAATCATAGAAATGTGTGGGACCATCAAGCACAGTGCTATGAGCTAGACTCCTATTGCGCATTTTCATTTTAAATGTTATTACAGATCCGAGTAAAACCATTATCAGTATACCTCATTCTTTCATTCTAACTTAACTTGTAGGAATAGGACTTCATTCGAACAAGTAAATCAGTTTTGTTCAATGTATAATAGTGTACAAAAAGACTATTATTTTTCCTCATCCTCCCCCCACATGACCAGGTGCTAATGTCTCAATCTCGCTCGCGCTTAGTTTTCTTCTTAATATACGGTAGAAATTAAGGCTACGCGATCTCCATATTTCGTAATAACCATCATGTGTAATGTAGTGATAATGGTCCAATCTAGGTTCCCGATCTAAAAAAAAAAAAATGAAAATTAAAAAGCTTAAAATATATGGAATTTGTATATGATGTAATGAACAAAAATTATTACTGGCAAAACCCCTATGCCTTCCCAAGGCCAGTGTGGGAAGATGGGGGTTAAGTGGGAGGATCTTTCCATGGAGAGGGCTCTGGATTTCCCAGCATTATTTAAAAAGCTTCCTATGCCAATTAAACAAAAGTTTTGGATATTTTTTGTCAGTTTGTAGTTTACGCACTAATATCAATATTTGTAACGATTCTATTTGAACTTTCTCCAAGTTTATCAAATTGATCTCAAAAGAGTTCATGATAAAAAAAAAATGTTTGTAGTTTACACACTAATATAAATATTTGTAACGATTATATTTGAAATTTCTCCAAGCTGATCAAATTGATATCAAAAGGGTTCATGATAAAAAAAATACTAATCAGCATCTATAAATAAATGAAACCCAAACCGAAAAGAAATTACAATAAATAATCGAGTCAAACTCAAAACGAGCAGAAATTAACAAAAGTTGGGGGCAAAACCCCTATGCCTTCCCAAGACCAGTGTGGGGGATTGGTGGTTAGGTGGGAGGATCTTTCCATGGGAGGGGGGCTACGGATTTCCCAGCATTATTTAAAAAGCTTCCTATGCTAATTAAACAAAAGTTTAGGATATTTTTGTCAGTTTTTAGTTTACACACTAATATCAATATTTGTAACGATTCTATTTGAACTTTCTCCAAGTTGATCAAATTGATCTCAAAAGGGTTCATGATAAAAAAAATACTAATCAGAATTTATAAATAAATGAAACCCAAACCGAAAAGAAATTAGAATAAATAATCGAGTCAAACTCAAAACGAGCAGAAACTAACATAAGTTGGGTGCAAAACCCCTATGCCTTCCCAAGGCCAGTGTGGGGGTTGGGGGTTAGGTGGGAGGATCTTTCCATGGAGGAGGCTCTGGATTTCCCAGCATTATTTAAAAAGCTTCCTATGCTAATTAAACAAAAGTTTTGGATATTTTTGTCAGTTTGTAGTTTAGTTTACTTAAAAAAAAAAACACCACTAATCAGCATCTATAAATAAATGAAACCCAAACCGAAAAGAAATTACAATAAATAATCGAGTCAAACTCAAAACGAGCAGAAATTAACATAAGTTGGGGGCAAAACCCCTGTGCCTTCCCAAGGCCAGTGTGGGGGGTTGAGGGTTAGGTGGGAGGATCTTTCCATGGAGGGGGCTATGGATTTCCCAGCATTATTTAAAAAGCTTCCTATGCTAATTAAACAAAAGTTTTGGATATTTTTGTCAGTTTGTAGTTTACACACTAATATCAATATTTGTAACGATTCTATTTGAACTTTCTCCAAGTAAGTGTGGGGGGGTTGGGGGTTAGGTGGGAGGATCTTTCCATGGAGGGGGCTATGGATTTCCCCAGCATTATTTAAAAAGCTTCCTATGCTAATTAAACAAAAGTTTTGGTTATCTTTGTCAGTTTGTAGTTTACACACTAATATCAATATTTGTAACGATTCTATTTGAACTTTCTCCAAGTTGATCAAATTGATCTCAAAAGGGTTCATGATAAAAAAAAATACTAATCAGCATCTATAAATAAATGAAACCCAAACCGAAAAGAAATTACAATAAATAATCGAGTCAAACTCAAAACGAGCAGAAATTAACATAAGTTGGGGGCAAAACCCCTATGCCTTCCCAAGACTAGTGTGGGGGGTTGGGAGGTTAGGTGGGAGGATCTTTCCATGGAGGGGGCTATGGATTTCCCGGCATTATTTAAAAAGCTTCCTGTGCTAATTAAACAAAAGTTTTGGATATTTTTGTCAGTTTGTAGTTTACACACTAATATCAATATTTGTAATGATTCTATTTGAACTTTCTCCAAGTTGATCAAATTGATCTCAAAAGGGTTCATGATAAAAAAAAATACTAATCAGCATCTATAAATAAATGAAACCCAAACCGAAAAGAAATTAGAATAAATAATCGAATCAACCTCAAAACGAGCAGAAATTAACATATGTTGGATGCAAAACCCCTATGCCTTCCTAAGGTCAGTGTGAGGGGTTAGGTGGGAGGATCATTCCATGGAGGCGGCTCTGGATTTCCCAGCATTATTTAAAAAGCTGCTCACCAAGTTTAGCGAAATAAAATTGTCTATTTGCGTTCCACTTCATGCTCCAAATTGTAAGAAGGAACTGAACATACATCATCCCATTTTTAAGGCATTTTATACATTATATCTTGGAAATTAAGTCTCTTCTTATCAGTATACATTATACCTTGGAAATTAAGCCTCTTCTTATCATTATTCTTCAATTCAAACGCTTAATACCCCAAGCATATGCGAGTCAAATTTCACTTTAAAGTGCTGGTATATCTGATGAAATAATTTAAGTCGTATGACCAATTTAGTAAGGACACTCGATATCCTTAAAATGTCTGATTCAAACTATTAAACCTAAGGAAATTCATATATTTGGAATCAGTATACAAAGCCAACGTATTTCTTTTTTTTTGGGGAGTGGGGGCGATGATAGAGTGGATGTCTTAGACTAGTCATAGTGCTGTACTCTGGCATGAATTGCTTTCGAAAATCCGGATGATTTAGTTGAAAATAAAGTTTTAACAAGAAATGCTAGCGTATCTGATGAAATAATTTAGGTCATATGATAAATTTAATTTATTATTTTTATAATACAGTAGTTTTTCAGCAAGGACACTCGATATCCTAAAAGTGTTTGATTCAAACTTTTACCTTGAGCATCGATATTGTTAGCAGAATTTCAAAAGGATCGTTTATGAGTGCTGGCGTATCTGATGAAATAATTTAGGTCATATGATCAATTTTTTTTTTTAATGTAGTAGTTTTTCAGTAAGGACACTCGATATCCTAAAAGGGTTTGATTCAAACTTAAACTTTTACCTTGAGAATCGATGTTGTTAGAAGAATTTCAAAAGGATCGTTTATGAGTGCTGGCGTATCTGATGAAACAATTTAGGTCGTATGATATTAGTGGTAGTTTTTTTTTATTAAGTAAACTCGATGTTTCTCTATGATTCAATCCCAACGTCCCCCTGCTCTGAGTTTTGAAAATGATTTCACGACATTATTTTAGTTTTTTTTCTTGCCCCAAACTATTTTTTTTTATCATGAACCCTTTTGAAATCAATTTGATCAACTACTTGGTGCCCATTAAAAACGAAATTTTTGAGTTAAATAAGTAGTTTTTGTATTTTTTAAAAGAGCTTTAAGGGGCTGGAGAGATTTTTTTGTTCGGCATAGATGAAAGGTTCAATACCTCACTTAAACTAAGAGGTTACATTTTGATATTGTTTGACAATTTACTAAATTTTAAGGTTTTCTCTAGTTTCAAAATGTTCTTGTCAGTCACCATCTTTAATCATTCACAAACAATACTGAAGAAAACCAATTTGCACTGTTTATCGACATTAAATTGTTAAGAAGGCTATTATTTCATTTTTAATATTTATGTTTTTGATTTTCTATTGATGAAGAATTTAGACACAACTTCAACTAGTTATTTTTTTGGTCGGCATAGATGAAAGGTCCAATACCTCAGTTAAACCAAGAGGTTACATTTTGATATTGTTTGACAATTTACTAAATTTTAAGGTTTTCTTTAGTTTCAAAATGTTTTTGTCAGTCACCATCTTTAATCATTCACAAACAATACTGAAGAAAACTGATTTCCACTGTTTATCGACATTAAGTTGTTAATAAGGCTATTATTTCTTTGAACTATTTTTTTTTTATCATGAACCCTTTTCAAATCAATTTGATCAACTACTTGGTGCCCATTAAAAACGAAATTTTTGGGTTAAATAAGTAGTTTTTGTATCTTTTAAAAGAGCTTTAAGGGGTTTGAGAGATTTTTTTGTTCGGCATAGATGAAAGGTCCAATACCTCACTTAAACTAAGAGGTTAAATTTTGATATTGTTTGACAATTTGCTAAATTTTAAGGTTTTCTTTAGTTTCAAAATGTTTTTGTCAGTCACCATCTTTAATCATTCACAAACAATACTGAAGAAAACCGATTTCCACTGTTTATCGACATTAAATTATTAAGAAGGCTATTATTTCATTGAACTATTTTTTTTTATCATGAGCCCTTTTTAAATCAATTTGATCAACTACTTGGTGCCCATTAAAAACGAAATTTTTTGGTTAAATAAGTATTTTTTGTATCTTTTAAAAGAGCTTTAAGGGGTTTGAGAGATTTTTTTTTTCGGCATAGAT
Source organism: Artemia sp. Qi Xiang Cuo (assembly GCF_049724085.1). NCBI lineage: Eukaryota > Metazoa > Arthropoda > Branchiopoda > Anostraca > Artemiidae > Artemia > Artemia sp. Qi Xiang Cuo. The sequence goes on along the minus strand of NC_142798.1, from coordinate 47,725,792 downwards.
GAAAGGTCCAATACCTCACTTAAACTAAGAGGTTACATTTTGATATTGTTTGACAATTTACTAAATTTTAAGGTTTTTTTTTAGTTTCAAAATGTTTTTGTCAGTCACCATCTTTAATCATTCACAAACAATACTGAAGAAAATCAATTTCCACTGTCTATCGACATTAAATTGTTAAGAAGACTATTATTTCATTTTTAATTTTTATTTTTTTCATTTTATATTGATAAAGAATTTAGACACATCTTCGAGTAGTTATTTTTTTTTCTTCAGCATATATGTAAGGTCCAATACCTCAGTTAAACTATGAGGTTACACTTTGATATTTTTTGACAATTTGCTAAATTTTATGTTTTTCTTTAGTTTCAAAATGTTTTTTCCAGTCACCATCTTTAATGATTCACAAACAATAGTGAAGAAAACCGATTTCCACTGTTTATGGACATTAAGTTGTCAAGAAGGCTAGTATTTCATGGAAATATGCATTTACATTTATAATTTTCATGTTTTTGATTTTATGTTGATGAAGAATTTAAACACATCTTCAACTAGTTTTTTTTTTTGTTCGGCATAGATGAAAGGTCCAATACCTCAGTTAAACTAAGAGGTTACATTTTGACATCGTTTGACAATTTACTAAATTTTAAGGTTTTCTTATACAAGAGTCGGAACACACACGCGCGCGTACATAGGCTAACCTAACCTATGATTTTGGTATTTCTGTGCAATAATGTGGAATTTGGTAACATGTGTGTATTTTTGTGTGTGTGTTTCTGTGTGTGTTTGTGTGTTCCGACTCTTGTATAAGAAAACCTTAAAAATTAGTAAATTGTCAAACGATGTCAAAATGTAACCTCTTAGTTAAACTGAGGTATGGGACCTTTCATCTATGCCGAACAAAAAAAAATAACTAGTTGAAGTTGTGTTTAAATTCTTCATCAACATAAAATCAAAAACATGAAAATTAAAAATGTAAATGCGTATTTCAATGAAATAATAGCCTTCTTAACAACTTAATGTCGATAAACAGTGGAAATTGGTTTTCTTCAGTATTGTTTGTGAATGATTAAAGATGGTGACTGACCAAAACATTTTGAAACTAAAGAAAACCTTAAAATTTAGTAAATTGTCAAACAATATCAAAATGTAACCTCTTAGTTTAACTGAAGTATTGGACCTTTCATCTATGCCGAACAAAAATAATAACTAGTTGAAGTCGTGTTTAAATTCTTCATCAATATAAAATCAAAAAAATGAAAATTAAAAATGAAATAACAGCCATCTTAACAATTTAATGTCAATAAACTGTGCAAATTGGTTTTCTTCAGTATTGTTTGTGAATGATTAAAGATGGTGACTGACAAAAAACATTTTGAAACTAAAGAAAACCTTAAAATTTAGTAAATTGTCAAAAATATCAAAATGTAACCTCTTAGTTTAAGTGAGGTATTGGACCTTCCATCTATGCATAACAAAAAAATCTCTCAAACCCCTTAAAGTTCTTTTAAAAGATACAAAAACTATTTATTTAACTCAAAAATTTCGTTTTTAATGGGCACCAAGTAGTTGATCAAATTGATTTCAAAAGGGTTCATGATAAAAAAAATAGTTCAATGAAATAAAAGCCTTCTTAACAACTTAATGTCGATAAACAGTGGAAATCAGTTTTCTTCAGTATTGTTTGTGAATGATTAAAGATGGTGACTGACAAAAACATTTTGAAACTAAAGAAAACCTAAAAATTTAGTAAATTGTCAAACAATATCAAAATTTAACCTCTTAGTTTAACTGAGGTATTGGACCTTTCATCTATGCCGAACCAAAAAAAAAAACTAGTTGGAGTTGTGTTTAAATTCTTCATCAATATAAAATCAAAAACATGAAAATTTAAAAATGAAATAATAGCCTTCTTAACAATTTAATGTCGATAAACAGTGGAAATTGGTTTTCTTCAGTATTGTTTGTGAATGATTAAAGATGGTGACTGACAAAAACATTTTGAAACGAAAGAAAACCTTAAAATTTAGTAAATTGTCAAACAATATCAAAATATAACCTCTTAGTTTAAGTGAGGTATTGAACCTTTCATCTATGCCGAACAAAAAAAATCTCTCAAACCCCTTAAAGCTCTTTTAAAAGATACAAAAACTACTTATTTAACTCGAAAATTTCGTTTTGAATGGGCACCAAGTAGTTGATCAAATTGATTTCAAAAGGGTTCATGATAAAAAAGAAATAGTTTGGGGCAAGAAAAAAAAATAATGTCGTTAAATCATTTTCAACACTCAGAGCAGGGGGACGTTGGGATTTAATCATAGAGAAACATCGAGTTTACTTAAAAAAAAAACTACCACTAATATCATACGACCTAAATTATTTCATCAGATACGCCAGCACTCATAAACGATCCTTTTGAAATTCTTCTAACAACATCGATTCTCAAGGTAAAATTTTAAGTTTGAATCAAACCCTTTTAGGTTATCGATTGTCCTTACTTAAAAACTATTACATTAAAAAAATTAAATTTATCATACGACCTAAATTATTTCATCAGATACGCCAGCACTCATAAACAATCCTTTTGAAATTCTGGTAACAATATCGATGCTCAAGGTAAAAGTTTGAATCAAACACTTTTAGGATATCGAGTGTCCTTACTGAAAAACTACTTTATTAAAAAAAAAAAAATTTATCATACGACCTAAATTATTTCATCAGATACGCTAGCATTTCTTGTTAAAACTTTATTTTCAACTAAATCATCCGGGTTTTCGAAAGCAATTCATGTCAGAGTACAGCACTATGACTAGTCTAAGACATCCACTCTATCATCGCCCCCACCCAAAAAAAAATACCTTGTCTTTGTATACTGATTCCAAATATATGAATTTCCTTAGGTTTAATAGTTTGAATCAGACATTTTAAGGATATCGAGTGTCCTTACTAAATTGATCATACGACTTAAATTATTTCATCAGATATGCCAGCACTTCAAAGTGAAATTTGACTCGCATTTGCTTGGGGTATTAAGCGTTTGAATTGCAGAATAATGATAAGAAGAGGCTTAATTTCCAAGGTATAATGTATACTGATAAGAAGAGACTTAATTTCCAAGATTTAATGTATAAAATGCCCTAAGAATGGGATGATGCAAGTTCAGTTCCTTCTTACAATTTAGAGTATGAAGTGGAACGCAAATAAACGATTTTATTTCGCTAAACTTGGTCATCAGCTTTATAAATAATGCTGGGAAATCCAGAGCCCCCTCCATGGAAAGATCCTCCCACCTAACCCCCAACCCCTCACACTGGCCTTGGGAAGGCATAGGGGTTTTGCATTTAACTTATGTTAATTTCTGCTCGTTTTGAGTTTGACTCGATTATTTATTCTAATTTATTTTCGGTTTGGGTTTCATTTATTTATAGATGCTGATTAGTATTTTTTTTTATCATGAACCCTTTTGAGATCAATTTGATCAACTTGGAGAAAGTTCAAATAGAATCGTTTCAAATATTGGTATTAGTGTGTAAACTACAAACTGACAAAAATATCCAAAACTTTTGTTTAATTAGCATAGGAAGCTTTTTAAATAATGCCGGGAAATCCATAGCCCCCTCTATGGAACGATCCACCCATCTAACCCCCCAACCCCCCACACTGGTCTTGGGAAGGCATAGGGGTTTTTCCCCCAACTTATGTTAATTTCTGCTCGTTTTGAGTTTGACTCGATTATTTATTGTAATTTCTTTTCGGTTTGGGTTTCATTTATTTATAGATGCTGATTAGTATTTTTTTTTTATCATGAACCCTTTTGAGATCAATTTGATCAACTTGGAGAAAGTTCAAATAGAATCGTTACAAATATTGATATTAGTGTGTAAACTACAAACTGACAAAAATATCCAAAACTTTTGTTTAATTAGCATAGGAAGCTTTTTAAATAATGCTGGGAAATCCATAGCCCCCTCCATGGAAAGATCCTCCCACCTCACCCCCAACCCCCCCACACTTACTTGGAGAAAGTTCAAATAGAATCGTTACAAATATTAATATTAGTGTGTAAACTACAAACTGACAAAAATATCCAAAACTTTTGTTTAATTAGCATAGGAAGCTTTTTAAATAATGCTGGGAAATCCATAGCCCCCTCCATGGAAAGATCCTCCCTCCTAACCCTCACCCCCCCACACTGGCCTTGGGAAGGCATAGGGGTTTTACGCTCAACTTATGTTAATTTCTGGTTGTTTTGAGTTAGACTCGATTATTTATTGTAATTTCTTTTCGGTTTGGGTTTCATTTTATTTATAGATGCTGATTAGCGGTAGTTTTTTTTTTAAGTAAACTCACCCAAAAATTTACCAAAAGATACAAAAATTTTATTTAATTTGCATAGGTAACTTTTTTAATAATGATCGGATATCCAGAGCCTCCTCCATGGAATGATCCTCCCCCCGAATCCCCAACCCCTCACACTGGCCATGGGAAGGCATAGGGGTTTTGCATCCACCTTAGCTTAATTTCTGCTCGTTTTGAGTTTGACTCGATTATTTATTCTAATTTCTTTTAGGTTTGTGTTTAATTTATTTAAAGATGCTGATTAGTATTTTTTTATCATGAACCCTTTTGAGATCAATTTAAGCAACTTGGAGAAGGTTTAAATAGAATCTTTACAACTATTGATATTAGTGTGCAAACTACAAACTGAAAAAAATATCCTAAGCTTTTGTTTAATTAGCATAGGAAGCTTTTTAAATAATGCTGGGAAATCCATAGCCCCCCTCCCATGGAAAGATCCTCCCACCTAACCCCCAATCCCCCACACAGGTCTTGGGAAGGCATAGGGGTTTTGCCCCCAACTTATGTTAATTTCTGCTTGTTTTGAGTTTGACTCGATTATTTATTGTAATTTCTTTTCGGTTTGGGTTTCATTTATTTATAGATGCTGATTAGTATTTTTTTTATCATGAACCCTTTTGAGATCAATTTGATCAACTTTGAGAAAGTTCAAATAGAATCGTTAAATATTGATATTAGTGTGTAAACTACAAACATTTTTTTTTATCATGAACCCTTTTGAGATCAATTTGATCAACTTGAAGAAAGTTCAAATAGAATCGTTAAAAATATTGATATTAGTGCGTAAACTACAAACTGACAAAAAAAATCCAAAACTTTTGTTTAATTAGCATAGGAAGCTTTTTAAATATTGCTGGGAAATCCAGAGCCCTCTCCATGGAAAGATCCTCTCACCTAACCCCCAACTTCCCACACTGGCCTTGGTAAGGCATAGGGGTTTTGCCAGTAATAATTTTTGTTCATTACATCATATACAAATTCCATATATTTTAAGCTTGAGATTGAGACATTAGCACCTGGTCATGGGGGGGGGGGGAGGAAAAATAATTGTCTTTTTGTACACTATTATACATTGAATGAAACTGATTTACTTGCTCGAATGAAGTCCTATTCCTACAAATTAAGTTAGAATGAAAGAATGAGGTATACTGATAATGTTTTTACTCGGATCTGTAATAACATTTAAAAAGAAAATGCTTAATAGAGGTCTAGCTCATAGCACTGTGCTTGATGGTCCCACACATTTCTCTGATTATAATGTATATCTTCAGTCAGAAAAGCGTGGTTTTGGTTCAAAAAATGAATCATTTCCGTAGCAATAGCTCTCAATAGAACTGTTTAAGTATGAACTCCAATTTTTCCAATGAAACTATAGAAAATACTATCAAAACACATTTCTCTGATTATAATGTATATCTTCAGTCAGAAAAGCGTAGTTTTTGTTCAAAAATGAACCATTTCCGTAAAAAATAGCTCTTAATAGAACTTTTTAAGTGTGAACTCCCATTTTTTTCAGAGGAAATTATAGAAAATACAGTCAAAACACACTTCTCTGTTTCAATTGTGTACATTTTCACTTTTTCTGATTCAAATGTGTGTCTTCAGTCAGAAAAGCGTAGTTTCGATTCAAAAATTAACCATTTCCATAGCAATAGCTCTTAATAGAATGTGGGAACGAAGGGCCTCTGAGCCTTCCCCTTGAGGCAGATCCCATTTATTTTCGATTCTGAGTATTTTTGGTTTTCCCTCTGAAATTGACTCCCCCTCTCCCTCCCCTGCCCTCAGAAATGTGGGAACGAAGGGCCTCTGAGTCTTCCCCTTGAGGCAGATCTCATTTATTTTCGTTTCTGATTATTTTTGTTTTTCCCTCCCAAATTTACTCCCCACCTCTCCTGCCCCTCAGAAATGGGAGAACGAAGGGCCTCTGAGCCTTCCCCTTGAGGCAGATTCCCGTTTATTTTCGATTCTGAGTATTTTTGATTTTCCCTCCAAAATTGACCCCCCACCTCTCCTGCCCCTCAGAAATGGGGGAACGAAGGGCTTCTGAGCCTTCCCCTTAAGGCAGATTCCCGTTTATTTTCAATTCTGAGTATTTTTGGTTTTCCCTCCAAAATTGACCCCCACCTCTCCTGCCCCTCAGAAATGGGGGAACGAAGGGCCTCTGAGCCTTCCCCTTGAGGCAGATCCCGTTTATTTTCGATTCTGAGTATTTTTGGTTTGCCCCCCAAAATTTACCCCCCCCCTCCCCTACCCTAAGAAATGGGGGAACGAAGGATCACTGAGCATTCCCCTGGAGGCCGATCCCGTTCATTTTCGATTCTGAGTATTTTTGGTTTTCCCTCCAAAATTGACCTCCCCCCCCGCCCACGCCCTCAGAAAAGGGGGAACCAAGGGCCTCTGAGCCTTACCCATGAGGCAGATCTAGTTTATTTTCGAATCTGAGTATTTTTGGTTTTCCCTCCAAAATTGACCCTTCACGTTAAAAAATTATCCTATCACTAATTACCCCTTTTTTGTAAATGTCAATCAATGAATTCTGATTGTAAAAGTGTGTTAAATCATTTTACCGAACCCACAGTACAGCAATTTGATATGCGTAGCCTACTGCCAGGAGCCAGTGGGGGGATCCTTGCTCGTAATTGCTAATCACATTAACCCTTTTATCCATCGTCAAGTACATGTTCCAAAAATATTTTATTCAGAGATTTCACGTTAAAAAATTATCCATTCACTAATTACCCCTTTTTTTTCAAATGTCTATCAAACACCAAGGAACGTAATCTCACCGAACATTTCAAACTGTTTCCACAGACTTCAAAAATGGAACTGGGGATAACACATGGGTGATTGACAGCTTTCCCTAAAAAACCTTTCCTAATAACCAGTCTGGTTGAAAAACTTGGAGTTGAAACAAATTTGTGCGGAGAATCCCCCGTTCATACTGTTATCTTTTTTGCAATGTTTAGGAACAGGCGGGGAATCCCCACTCGTTTGGAATGGTACCAACAGGACATAAGCAAATAGCACGTAGTTTCATGACGTGTTTAATCACGTGTGGAGGTCCCATAGAATAACAATGGAAGGAACATAAGACCATGTGAGAGGATACTCACTCTCTTTGAAAAGGTGTATACAGGGTACGGAATCCAGAAGGCGCATTCTACTGTCAATTTGTTTTGTTTCCCCAGGAAGATAATATCAAATCGGTGATCGTAAAAGTTCGGGAGAGGGCTCATTCAAATTGAAATTGAAAGTTCTAGAGCCTTCTCTAGGGACCAAAAAGATTGCACTCCTGGTGAGTATTACTTTCTGCCATTTTCTGATGCAAAATTACGATTGTGCCACATGGAGGACAAAGTCAATATCAGTTAAAATTTTGAAATCGTCGGTAAAGATGACCAATCAGTCGGTAAAATCCATTGCTCCCCCCCAAAAAAAAGAAAGAAAAATCTGGCTACTAACACCTCTGGCCGGTATCAGACCAACTCCACGAGAATTAATTATTTATGCTTCTTAGTTCTAACCTGTTATCTCTGTGGACTTTTATCATAAGACAATTCAACTACAATTTTCCTCGGAAAGAATACACCTAGTGCCAGAAGGCTTAGGGAGTATTAAGGAACTACCACAAACACTTATTTGTAGTAGTTTCTGTTCATTTATAAGTTTGTCTTGATTAATCATTGCAATTTCTGTTTGTTTTTGGTTTTATTTTCAAACAGTTCTGGTAACTAACTGTAAGTAAGGAGCGACCCGGCTCAATAGTAACCGAAACTCTAAAAAACGGAATTTTGATACCAGTAGATACATCAAAAGAATTGGATTTTTATGGGGATTTCAAATATAAGTTTCATCAAGTTTAGTCTTACTCATCAATAACCCATCAAAAGTTACGAGCCTAAAGAATTTGCCTTATTTTAAAAAAAAAGGGGAAGCACCCCTTAAAAGTGATAGAATCTTAATGAAAATTAAACCAGGAGATTCAGCGTAACAGAAAACCCTACAGTAGATGTTTCAAGCTCCTATCTGCTTAATAGTGGAATTTTGTACTTTTTGCCAGAAGAAAGATCACGGATGCATGTTTATTTTTTTTTTTTTTTTTTTTTTTTTGTTTTTTTCCCAGGGGTGATCGTATAGATCCAGTAGTCCTAGAATATCACGAGAGGGCTCATTCGAACGAAAATTAAAAGCTTTAGTGTCCTTTTTAAGTGACCAAAAAAATTGAAGGGCAACTTGGCCCCCTCCCACGCTCATTCTTTTCCGAAGTCACGGAATGAAAATTTTAAAATATCCATTTTGTTCAGCATAGTTCAAAATTTAATAAATATGTCTTTGAGGATGACTTAATCAGTAGAAGGCTATCTTATAGTCCTGTCCCTCACCCCTGCTGCCACCTACAACTTTTTTTACATAATTTATTCAAGGATTATCGATCGAGTCTAATGGGGGTCAAGGTCAATCGATCTGATGTTGTTTGGCCACGTGTAATGACATGAGGGTGATTTATATAATCGGCGGGGGAATTATTGATTCACGAAAGGGAAATTAAGAAACAAACATGGCTTCTTTGTTGTTTGGCTAACCTAACCTGAGAAATTGATTTACATAATCGCTAGGGGAATGTATTGATTCACGAAGGGGGAATTAAGAAACATTATGGTTTCTTTGATCTTTAGGCTAACCTAACCTGAGAAATTGATTTACATAATCGCTAGGGGAATGTATTGATTCACGAAAGGGGAATTAAGAAACAAACATGGCTTCATTGTTGTTTGGCTAACCTAACCTGAGAAATTGATTTACATAATCGGCGGGGAAATTATTGATTCACGAAGGGGAATTAAGAAACATTATGGCTTCTTCGATCTTTAGGCTAACCTAACCTGTGAAATTGATTTACATAATCGACGGGGGAATCATTGATTCACGAAGGGGGAATTAAGAAACAAACATGGCTTCTTTGATCTTTCGGCCTGAGGGATTTATTCGTTGTTGTTGTTGTTTTGGACAAGTGCATGCTAGGGATGAATGTCAAGGTGTCCAGGAATAGGAAACCGGAAGTACATGCATCCTTCTCAGCCAATCAGTGAGTCGGATACATCCTCCTTCTCAGCCAATCAGAGAGGTGGTTACATATGGTTTTCCCCCAGTTACATAACAATTCGCTCTTCAGATTTCGTACATAACGGACATGCAATGTGATTAAATTATCAGAAAGTATTTTGACATAGTTCAAACAACAATGGATAATATTGATGAATTAGAAGCCTTGGCAGCCACAATTAGCAATGTAAGTTCTGATTTAGTACATTTTTTATTTTCAAAATAAATTATTTTCCTTGGTCACCCTCTAGTACATTTAGGTAAGTACCCCCTCCCCCACAAACCTAACCACCATGCAATCTTTATAGTCACTAGGAAACATAAAATATGTTCTTTTATTACCTAACCCCCCTCAACCCCTCCCACTGTTTTTACAGGTATAATTCTTGCTAGTAGAAATATTTCTCTTTTTTCAATAAATTTATTCTTTCTGTAAGCCTATCAAAAAGAGATGATCAACTTTTGTCTATCCCATAGCTATTAATAAACCGTTTCCATTTAAGCCACAACCCCCGTTTGCTTGACTTAAAAAAAATTTTCCGCAATGATTTAAAAAGCTGATACCCCACAATTGCACTTCCTGCTTGTTAATTCTTTACGTTAGCGACTTAACCAAAAGCTTTCAATGATAAAAAGGATTTGTTTTTCTCTTTCTCAAATTAAAACGGTTTTAAGCAAAAGGAGATTGCTGTTTATTAAGCTTGTGGATTCGTAACCTGTATTTGCTAGGGAATCGGTGAAATGTTATGATTTCCACAAATAATTACTACCAATATAGTTCGGACCTGGATGAAAGGGGGAGGGGGGGTTGACATGCCTCAATTCTATCGCCAATATTGTAAAATGAAAACAAAGATTTGCATGAAAAGTAAGGTTAGGTCGGGATGTCTATGAATAAGCCTTTTTAATAAATTAAATTAGCATTAGATTTCTGAGTTCAGTATATTTTTAATTTTTGATTTACTGAAAATGCTGGCGTAGGGGGACCTTTCTTAGTGATAAATGCTTTTCTAGACAAAATTATGCGGATGAGGATACGAACTTTCTTTCTGTAAAAAGGGGGAAAATATTATGTTATTAACTTTTTTCTCTTTTTTAAGGCAAATTGTGAAGAATGTCTGTCACCACCACCCTGTCAGAGAGCAGAAGAGAGTGAGGAAGCCCCTACAGTGCTAGCCCCCATACAGTCTGGGCATAAACCAAGAAGAAAATGGGCCATAAGGATGGTGAACCTTGCTGGCTGATCTATGCAAGCCCACGACATTGCTGGCCCAGCTGCGCAAGAACATAGCGCTGCTGCCCCGTCCGCCCTCCAACACGCACTACCTGGACCATCCGGCACCCAAGTGCAGCCAGGATTTGGAAATGTGAGCATTTTTTTCCTACCTATATTATATAAATATATATATCTATTTCTTCCAATGTTTTTCTTTTCAATATTTTTCAACCCAATATAAACTTATCTCAGTGAGATATTAAAATATTAACCCCTCGCCCCCCAAACATTGTTTTCTCCCCCCTCCCTCGGAGATATCTAATGTAATTTTTTTTGCAAAGAAACCGCTCCCCTTTTTTCTTATCTTTGCTATTTTCTCTGTTGCTATCGCTTCGATATCTCATAAGCGAATATTTTTATGTAATTTCTAGACAATTAATAATCAATACCTTTGAAACTTAAAATGCTATTTTTTTCCAATCTTTACTATTTTCTATGCATTCCCCCTATCTCTTCACCGCTATTTCATAAGTGAATATACTTAGGTACCTTTGCAACTCTGTGAATGCTATTCTTCACATAGTTTTAAGAGAGATTATTCCTTTTATCCATTGCACATATTGGCGTTCTAATTTGCACTGACAATAGCTTACAGACCATTGCATCGATTTTAGCGAGAGGAAACCAAACTAACGGTTCCCAGCATTTTTCACGTCTGAAGTTCAATCTTGGAAATCTGAAGACTCGCGCGCGATAGGTTACAATAATTAAACTCATGAGTTCACTGAATCTGTGTGGAATTAGAGAAAAATAGCGACTTATGCAGTCTAAGCGAATATTTCAACTTTTGACGGGCATTATGTAAAGGGTGGGGGGCCAGAGAAGCACCGCGGGACGCGCTGCGGGATGCGCCGCGGGCCCAAGAAGCACCGCGGGGAAGCGCCGCGAGCCCCGAGAAGCGCTGCGGGATGTGTTGCGGGCCCCAAGAAGCGCTGCGGGATGCGCTGCGGCTCCGAAAAGCGCTGCGAAAAAAAAAAGTACCACGTAATTATTTTTGTTTTAGTAGTTTAAATATTTGACTATCTCTTTTTTTGAACAAAATGCCGCCTTCTATGTAAAGTGTTGTTTTAGATTGTAAATATATTAAGTTGGAAATTGGAACTTTCAGTTGAATTAACCAAATGCTACTGCTAAGTGCTGACTTTAAATAATAATCCAAATTTTAAAAACAGTAGGGTTAATTTTAACACTTTGAAAAAAAGATATTTTTCATTTATAGGTTGGACGATCATTGGTCCAATATTCACCATGGTCCTCATCAGCTGGTGTAGGAGAGGACGCATCGGTGGACTTACAGAGCAATTCACCATGGAGCGACTCTCTACTGGAAATACCGTTAAATATTGATGAGTTTATAAGCGATTTTCTTTTTAATGTAGATAATAGCACAGTTGAGCTGGGGGACTTGAGCCTAAATACACTACAGCTTTTGGAGGATTTTACAAACGAATTAACTGGGAATCCTCCTCCTCCTCCTCCAGCCTCCGATACCCTAACGAGTCCACTTCAAACAACTGAAGTGGAGCATACCCCAAATATTGTTCAACAACCTGGGGGAGGGGATAATATACCAGAGGGGGCGGGGGGTACAACTTTTCCCGATTTTCAATTGTCGAATACAATTTTAAATGCAATAGTTGTTTACACTGCAACGTTTGGGGATCCTTTTAATACACTTATGAGGGGGAAATTTGTTTTTAACCCTGTAGAAATTGTGCATGACTATGTAGATAGAATTCGTGCACTACTGGAGAATCAAATTCATTTGTGGGGGAGGGATTCAATTAAGGTTTCTATTGTTTTAAAGGTTTTTTATTTAAATGAGGGGAAAAGTGAAGTTTATTTTCATTATGTACATTCCGAGATGCGCATAATTTATTCGAATTTTGAAAATTTTGAGGGTGCTTTCATGGATTGGGTAGATCAAATTATTGCGCATCTTGAGAACTTTAACGAAAATGGGAGCGGGTCTCGAGTTCTTTGTTTTGAAAATTTAAGTATAAATATATGAAAATTTAAGAAAGATTTTATTTTAAGAAGGGGGGCAGGCGGGGGTATGAAAGGGATACAGTTTTAAAATATAATCCAGATCTAGAAGGTTGTAAAGGTGTCCAGAAGATCTGTTTTGAAACAGGTCAAAAATGTTTCAGGTATGCTTTTTTCATATCAGCATTCGAGCCTCTAGCACGTGACGCTACCAAGACGAATTTAGATCACTGGGCTGTACATGGGAAGGAAGGGTCCAATTTCCCCATTGTAGATTTCTCGTGTTTAGAAGGAAAATACCCAGTAACGCTACGATCCATTGATATTTTTGAAAGGGCCAATGCCCATTTAAATATCGGCGTTACTGTGGTACAGTATGAAACTGAATTTGAAGATAGGGTTCATTTAAAAAAGAAGGGGGTGATTTTCCCTGTAAGGGGCCCGTCAATTGATTTGGTCAGACACTGGGTTTGGTTGTTATATACACCACGTAGTGAACCGAATGAACTTGGCCATTTTAACCCTATTACAGACATCAGTAGAGTTCTGGGGGAGGGTAAGAATAAGGGGGTATTTCTCTACTGTCCAACATGCCTCTCTAGATTTTGGACTGAATTAAAGTTGCAAAATCACATGAGGCATTGTAGCCGGCATGGCTATCAGACAGTGGAAACGGTTTCAGGGGATAGGGTTATTTTATGCTTCAAAAATTTCCAAAATACCCTTCTCCAGTGCAACATAATATCTTTAGACTGTGAAGCTAAGCTGGTGGAGGTGAACGATCCACAATTTCCAAATCGAGTCAAAGAACATCAAGCTATTGCAGTTTCCTATGCCCATGCGCAAAGAGACAGTTCTAACACCATGCGGTTGTTAGAAATAGTAGAAACATTGGATGAGGGGGAGTTCATGGTCAAGGCACTGACTAAACTAATTGGCACAGCTAATGGTGCTATTTCTCGTTTGAGAAATACCCATTACCCAATGGTGTTGTCTGCAGAGGATCTTCTCGCGATTAAAAATAAAAAAATTTGTTGGGTTTGTAAGGGGGAGTTTGCAGCGGAGGGGTATAAGGGGACTAAAGGTAAAAGAGGGGGGAGGGGGAAAGTCAGAGATCATAATCACTTGTGGCAGGAAATATCCTCGGGGGGTAGCAATTTTAGGGGGGTTGGGCATCAATCGTGTAATTTAAATGTTAGCCAGCAGTTTTTTATCCCTGTTTTTATCCACAACTCTAATTATGACTTAAAATTTATTTTACCGGCACTGGCACGTATGCATAGGGAGGGGGAGTAGACAGTCCATGGGTAAACAGTTCATTTACCTATAACATTATTCCCAAATCGGCCGAAAAGTTGTTGCTTCTCAAGCTTAAATTGCAGGCAGTGGATAATGGGCATACGTGCTGGAATAAAATCAGGTTTTTAGAATCCTTTATTTTTTTTCCCAAGGAATTGAGTTAATTGATTTAAGTGCAGAAAAGTGAGAATTTTGATAGCTTTCCCTTGCTTAAATAGCACTTTCCAGACAGTGAAATGTATGATCTGTTGACCTGCAAAGGTGTATACGCATACGATTATTACTGTTCTGGCGCTCGCTTAAGCGAGGTGAAACTACCTCCAATTGAAGCTTTTTACAATTCACTTACCAGCAGTGAATGCACAGCCGAGGAATATGAGTTTGCCAAGAAGGTGTGGTCTAAGGGGGATTGTAAAAATGGGTGGTATTATTGTAGACTGTAGACTGTACCCCGAGTTGGTGAAACGTCAAGCCCCCAACCAACTATTAGAGGATTGATGATGGTTAGTTAATTTATGAATGGGTTGGTAATGGTGGTTAGCGCTTGGGTTAGTTCAAGTTAGGTTAATTTATCCAGACCAAGTTTATTGCGATAGTCTATGCATTCAACTCGGTCTGAAATACGATAGTGGCCATGAGGCAGGACACGCACACCATTTTCGAGCACATAGACTTTGTCGTATATACACGACATTGCATTCTTTTCCACTCTTACACTATAATTTATATACTGTAGAGAGCAAATTGCAAGCACTTGTGCTCTCGGCACTAGGCTACTTTCTACACAGTCTCTGTACACGCTCATGTTGAAATTGCTCTTTACAAAGTGTGTAGGCACCCCTTTACACGCCTTCTTTTCATCCCCACTATGAGTTTTAACGCAATAAACTTTGTGACCCGGGACCACTCTCCGGGATATAACCTAGCTCTTCTCCTCTGATTTTAACATGGAAAGTTGGTTGGGGGCCTGGCGTTTCACCCGCTCAGTGTAGGATATTGGTTTCTAATTGGTGAAATCTATCTATGAGATGATGTACTCGGCCTTCTCTAAATCCCACTCTACATCTTCGGCTCTACTTACTTATAACAGCAGAAAATCTGTATCACCCTAGTAAACTTGAACCTCACCCTCCCGTGGCCATTGCACCTTGCACACATTGTAAAAGAACGACAACATGAGCTTTTTGGAAATTTCAAGTACTGAACTACCGCCTGCTATATTCTTGTTCAGTACCACATTTCGCTTTCACCTCTGTAGAAGAACCATGCCAGTCTCTATGCTCGTGAACGATGTAAAATTGGGATCGGCAATAATTCGTGCACACTCTAGAGGGTCAGTCACGACGTCGCAGCGAGATCTATTACGAACGCTTTCACACATTTTGCCAAACGCTGAATTTAGAATGAGTTTGTAAATTTCCTTCTCCGCATTTGAATTTTCCCTTGAGTGTTGATCGACAAAAGGATCAATAATCGTTTTTAAATATGGTCACTGATTGAACTGTAGGACCCTGTGTATTTTGGTGATCTTGAAACCATTGTTCACCATCCAATGCAAAAGCACATGGTGAACAACGATATTCTCCTTAGTGTCCAAATCAGCAATCAGTTTTTGTTTAGAGGGAGTCCAGTGCATCCCCATATCCTCAACCAATGATCGATTGTAGGGGCTCAGAGAGTCCCTGCTCACGGGCCGATTGATACAGGGAAAGACAAAATCTTTGACTGAGTCGTGAAGCGCCAGCGGAATGTGACCGTCAATTTCAAAGAACCATCCTTGTGGCCCATTGTCCTTGACGGTGGTAATGTTGGGGGAACTCACAAGGATTCTCAAGCCATTGATAGTTCCCACACGGCAAAGAGTAGTGACACATTGCCGAGGGGTACAATGAGTTCATGTCCAAGAACACTGCATGTGACTTTGCACCGGTGCTTTGGCCGCTCGGATCGTTTGATAAGACGCGGTCCCCATGAAAAACATACCCCCCCCCCCCTCATTGAACGCTCTACAAAAAGGTGTTGATCTACGTCGGTAATTAGGCCTATTTCCTCACTGCTAATTTTTAAAATCAAATCCATCACTAAATGAGGTGAGGAAAAATAATCGCCTATATATAACCCAAACTCTGAATAGATTTGGTCTGTGTTCTTACAGACTATATCCAACAGAGTTAGAACGTCACTGGTCAAGTACAGTCTACAATAATCCCACCCATTTTTACAATCTCCCTTAGACCACACCTTCTTGGCAAACTCATACTCCTCGGCTGTGCATTCACTGCTGGTCAGTGAATTGTAAAATGCTTCAATTGGAGGTAGTTTCACCTCGCTTAAGCGAGCGCCAGATCAGTAATAATCGTATGCGTATACACCTTTGCAGGTCAACAGATCATACATTTCACTGTCTGGAAAGTGCTGTTTAAGCAAGGGAAAGCTATCAAAATTGTCACTTTTCTGCACTTGAATCAATTGACTCAATACCTTGGGAAAAAAAATAAAGGAATCTAAAAACCTGATTTTATTCCAACACCTATGCCCATTATCCACTGCCTGCCATTTCAGCTCGAGAAGCAACAACTTTTCGGCCGATTTGGGAATAATGTTATAGATAAATGAACTGTTTACCCATGGACTGTCTACTCCCCCTCCCTCCCTATGCATACGTGCCAGTGCCGGTAAAATAAATTTTAAGTCATGATTAGAGTTGTGGATAAAAACAGGAATAAAAAACTGCTGGCTAACATTTAAATTACACGATTGACGCGCAACCCCCCTAAAATTGCTACCCCCCGAGGATATTTCCTGCCACAAGTGATTATGATCTCTGACTTCCCCCCCCCCCCTCGTTTCCCTTTAGTCCCCTTATCCCCCTCCTCTGCAAACTCCCCCTTACAAACCCAACATATTTTTTTATTTTTAATCGCGAGAAGATCCTCTGCAGACAGCACCATTGGGTAATGGGTATTTCTTAGGCGAAAATTAGCGCTTTTAGCTTTGCAAACCAATTTAGTAAATGCCTGGTCCATACACTCCCTCTCATCTATCTTTTCTGCTATTTGTAACAATTGCGTGATGTTAGACCTATCTCGTTGCACGTGAGCATAGGACACTGCAATAGCCTGATATGCTTTGACTCGATTTGGAAATTGGGGATCGTTCACCTCCGCCAGCTTAGCTTCACAGTCTAAAGATATTTTGTTGCACTGGAGAAGGGTATTCTGGAAATTTTTGAAGCGTAAAATAGCCCTATCCCCAGAAACCGTTTCCACTGTCTGGTAGCCATGCTGGCTACAATGCCTCATGTGATTTTGCAACTTTAATCCAGTCCAAAATCTAGAGAGACATGTTGGACAGTAGAAACGTACCCCCTTAGTCGTTCCCTCCCCCAGAACTCTACTGATGTCTGTGATAGGGTTAAAATGGCCAATTGCATTCGGTTCACTAGGGGGTGTATATAACAACCAAACCCAGTGTCTGACCAAATCACCTGACGGGCCCCTTACAGGGAAGACCACCCCCTTCTTTTTTAAACGAATCCCATCTTCAAATTCAGTTTCATACTGAACCACAGTAACGCCGATATTTAACTGGGCATTAGTCTTTTCAAAAATATCAATGGATCGTAGCGTTACTGGGTATTTTCCTTCTAAACACGAGAAATCTACAATGGGGAAATTGGACCCGTCCTTCCCATGTACAGCCCAGTGATCTAAATTCGTCTTGGTAGCGTCAAGTGCTAGAGGCTTAAATTCAAATATGAGGAAAGCGTACCTGGAATCTTTATGATCTGTTTAAAAACAGATCTTCTGGACAACTTTATAACCTACTATATCTGGATTATATTTTAAAACTGTATCCCTGTCATACCCCCGCCTGCCCCCCTTCTTAAAATATAATATTTCCTAAATGTTCAAATATTTACACTTAAGTTTTCAAAAAAAAGAACTAGAGACCCACTACCATTTTCGTTAAAGTTCTCAAGATGCGCAATAATTTGATCTATGCAATCCATGAAAGCACCCTCAAAATTTTCTAAATTTGGATAAATTACGCGCATCTCAGAATGTATATAATGATAATAAACTTCACTTTTCCCCTCATTTAAATAAAAAACCTTTAAAACAATAGAAACCTTAATTGAATCCCTCCCCCACAATTGAATTTGCTTCTCCAGTAGCGCACGAAGTCTATATACATAGTCATGCACAATTTCTACAGGGTCAAATACAAATTTCCCCCCCATTAGTGAACTAAAAGGATCCCCAAGCGTCGCAGTGTAAACAACTATTGCATTTAAAATTGTATTCGATAATTGAAACTCTGGGAAAGTTTTACCCCCTCCCCCGCTTGTAGATCATACCCTCCCCCAAGGTGTTCAACCATAGCTGGTGTCTGCTCCACGTCAGTTGCGTGCATTGACTACGGGAGGGTAATGGAGGCTGGAGGAGGAGGAGGAGGATTCCCAGGTAATTAGTTTGTGAAATCCTGCAAAAGCTGTAGTGTATTTTGGCTCAAGTCTCCCAGCCCAACTGTGCTATTATCTACATTTAAAAGAAAATCGTTTATAAACTCATCAATATTTAACGGTATTTCCAGTACAGAGTCGCTCCATGATGAATTGCTATGTAAATCCACCGATGCCTCCTCTCCTTCACCAGCTGATGAGGATAATGATGAATAAGGGACCAATGATTATCCAACCTATAAATGAAAAAATCGTTTATTTTCAAAGTTTTGAAATCAACCCTACTGTTTTTAAAATTTGGATTATTATTTAAAGTCATTGCTTAGTAGTAGCATTTGGTTAATTCAACTGAAAGTTCCAACTTAAGATATTTACAATCTAACACATCGCTTTACATAGAAGGCGGTAATGTGTTCAAAAAAAGAGATAGTCAAATATTTAAACTACTAAAACTAAAATAATTACGTGCTATTTTTTTTTTTCGCGGCGCTTTTCGGGGCCGCAGCGCATCCCGCAGCGCTTCTTGGGGCTCTTGGCGCATCCCGCAGCGCTTCTCCGTGGCGCTTCTTGGGCCCGCGGCGCATCCCGCAGCGCGTCCCGCGGTGCTTCTCTGGCCCCCCACCCTTTACATAATGCCCGTCAAAAGTTGAAATATTCGCTTAGACATCATAAGTCGCTATTTCGCTCTAAGTCCATATAGATTCAGTGAACTCATGAGTTTAATTATGGTAACCTATCGCGCGTAAGTCTTCAGATTTCCAAGATTGAACTTCAGACGAGAAAAACCTCGAGAACCGTTAGCTCGCTTTCCCCTCGTTAGAATCTATGCAATGGTTTGTAAGCTATTTTCAGTGCAAATTAGAACGCCAATATGTGCAATGGATAAAAAGGAATAATCTCTCTCTTAAAACTATGTGAAGAATAGCATTCACAGAGTTTCAAAGGTACCTAAAAATAATCGCTTATGAGATGGTTGCGAAGAGATAGGGGGAATGCATAGAAAATAGTAAAGATTAGAAAAAATAGCATTTTGAGTTTCAAAGGCGTTGATTATTAATTGACTAGAAATTACATAAAAATATTCGCTTATGAGATATTGAAGCGATAGCAACAGAGAAAATAGCAAAGATTAGAAAAAAGAGGAGCGGTTTCTTTGCAAAAAAAATTACATTAGATATCGCGGTGGGAGGGAGGAGAAACCAATGTTTGGGGGGCGAGGGGTTAATATTTTAATATCTCACTGAGATAAGTTTATATTGGGTTGAAAAATAGTGAAAAGAAAAAAACATTGGAAGAAATAGATATATATATTTATATAATATAGGTAGGTAAAAATGCTCACATTTGCAAATCCTGGCTGCACTTGGGTGCCGGATGGTCCAGGTAGTGCGTGTTGGAGGGCGGACGGGGCGGCAGCGCTATGTTCTTGCGCAGCTGGGCCAGCAATGTCGTGGGCTTGCATAGATGAGCCAGCGAGGTTCACCATCCTTATGGCCCATTTTCTGTTTGGTTTATGCCCAGACTGTATGGGGGCTGGCCGTTAAGGGGCTGCCTCACCCTCTTTTGCTCTCTTACTGGGTGGCAGCGACGAGCATTCTTCACAATTGGCCTTAAAGAAGGGAAAAAAGTTAGTATCGAAATAATTTCCCCCTTTTTACAGAAAGAAAGTTAGTATCCTCATCCAAATGAATTTGTCTAGAAAAGCATTTATCACTAAGAAAGGCCCCCCTACGCCAGCATTTTCAGTAAAGCAAAAAGTAAAAATATACTAAACTCAGAAATCAAATGCTATTTTAATTAATTAAAAAAGGCTTATTCATAGACATCCCGACCTAACCTTACTTTTCATGCAAATCTTTGTTTTCATTTTACAATATTAGCGATAGAATTGAGGCATGTCAAACCCCCCCCCCCCCTTTCATCAATGTCCTAAATATATTGTTAGTAATTATTTGTGGAAATAATCACATTTCAACGATTCTCTAGCAAATAAGGTTACGAATCCACAAGCTTAATAAACAGCAATCTCTTTTTGCTTAAAACCGTTTTAATTTGATAAAGAGAAAAACAAATCCTTTTTATCATTGAAACCTTTTGGTTAAGTCGCTAACGTAAATTATTAACAAGCATTAAGTGCATTTGTGAGGTGTCAGCGTTTTAAATCTTTGCGGAAAATTTTTCTTAAGTAAAGTAAACGGCAGTGGTGGCTTAAATGGAAACGGTCTATTAATAGCTATTATGGGATAGACAAAAGTTGATTATCACTTTTTGATAGGCTTACAGAAAGAATAAATTTATTGAAAAAAGAGAAATATTTCTATTAGCAAGAATTATACCTGTAAAAACAGTGGGGGGGGGGGGGGGTTTGTGGGGGTTTAGGTAATAAAAGAACATATTTTATGTTTCCTAGTGAATATAAAGATTGCATGGTGGTTTGGGTTGTGGGGGGGGGGGTACTTACCTAAATATACTAGAGGGTGACCAAGGAAAATAATTTTATTTTGAAAATAAAAAATGTACTAAATCAGAACTTACATTGCTAATTGTGGCTGCCAAGGCTTTTAATTCATCAATATTATCCATTGTTGTTTCAACTATGTCACAATACTTTCTTATAATTTAATCACATTGCATGCCCGTTAGATACGAAATCACAAGGGTGAATTGTTATGTAACTGGGGGAAAACCATACGTAACTAGCTCTCTGATTAGCTGAGAAAGAAGGATGTATCCGACACGCTGATTGGTTGAGAAGGATGCATGTACTTCTGGTTTCCTATTCCTGGACACATTGACATTCATCCCTAGCATGCACTTGTCCAAAACAACAACAACAACGAATAAATCCCTCAGGCCTAAAGATCAAAGAAGCCATGTTTGTTTCTTAATTCCCCTTTCGTGAGCCAATAATTCCCCCGCCGATTATGTAAATCAATTTCTCAGGTTAGGTTAGCCTAAAGATCAAAGAAACCATAATGTTTCTTAATTCCCCTTCGTGAATCAATAATTTCCCCGCCGATTATGTAAATAAATTTCTCAGGTTAGGTTAGCCAAACAACAATGAATCCATGTTTGTTTCTTAATTCCCCTTTAGTGAATCAATACATTCCCCTAGCGATTATGTAAATCAATTTCTCAGGTTAGGTTAGCCTAAAGATCAAAGAAACCATAATGTTTCTGAATTCCCCCTTCGTGAATCAATACATTCCCCTAGCAATTATGTAGATCAATTTCTCAGGTTAGATTAGCCAAACAACAAAGAAGCCATGTTTGTTTCTTAATTCGCCTTTCGTGAATCAATAATTCCCCCGCCGATTATGTAAATCACTCTCATGTCATTACACGTGGCCAAACAACAACAGATCGAGCGACCTTGACCCCCATTAGACTCGATCGATAATCCTTGAATAAATTATGTAAAAAAAGTTGTAGGTGGCAGCAGGGGTGAGGGACAGGACTATAAGATAGCCTTCTACTTTAATCCCTCACAGTTCCCGGAGGAAGGGCAGCAAGTTATGAACTTTGCCCATCGTTTACATATAGTTTTGGTTATTGTGAAGTATACAGACGTTTCCAGGTGGGATTTTTTCTGGGGGGGGGGGGGTTGTCAGAGGAGGGGTTACGTGAGAGGATCTTTCCATGGAGAATGTTTCCTTGGGGGAAGGGACATTTCCATGAAGGGGGCGCCGGATTTCCCAGCATTATTTAAAAAACGATGAGAAATTAAATAAAAAAACAAGTTTTTTCAACTGAAAGTAAGGAGCAACATTAAAACTTAAGACGAACCGAAACTATTCCGTATATGAGGGGGTTCGCCTCCTAGTCAATACCTCGCTCTTTACGGTGAAGTTTTTTTTTACTACTTTTAAAAGAGCTATCTAGTCTAATTAAACAGCCTTTGTGGTTAAGGGATTTGTGATTCACACACAGGCACAGAGACACACACACACAGACACAAACAAAACTCGAACTTTAGCGTAAAGAGCGAGGTATTAACTAGGGGGCGAACCCCCTCATATACGGAACAATTTCTGTTCGTTTTAAGTTCTAATGTTGCTCCTTACTTTCAGTTGAAAAAACTTGTCTTTTCATTTAATATTTATTGATCGTGATTTATATTCGTTATCAGCCTGCATTATTTTTTATTTCTGGTTGTAGCGAATCCAATGTAGTTCTAAACTTTTCT
Organism: Artemia sp. Qi Xiang Cuo; assembly: GCF_049724085.1. NCBI lineage: Eukaryota > Metazoa > Arthropoda > Branchiopoda > Anostraca > Artemiidae > Artemia > Artemia sp. Qi Xiang Cuo. Next base: position 47,703,121 of record NC_142798.1, on the reverse strand, counting down.
TTGAAAAGCTTATTTTGTGGAAATAGTTTTGTTTTAAGTATCACATGAAAATAAATAATTTCTTACAAGTAGGTTGTGGATCCCTTCCTGGAAGTTTGAGTAGTCTTGCTCAACTAGTTTTCAAAATGGCAAAAAGCCGGCAAATACTTGAAATCATAAATTAATGCACCACCTGCAATATAAGAAGACCCCCATTCAACGATTCCCCATTCAACGATTCCCCATTCAACGCTCTTTCCAAATGATAACTGCCACCCTCATAAGTTACTATTAAAACCATTTTGATGCAACAGAAAAATTTAGAGTCCCTAAAATCTTTGTTTTGGGCCTTTACCGCCCAGAAAAATTTTCGAAAAGAATTTTTCGTTTAGGTATTTCTAGAATAGAGGCTATATCGTATAAACATTTCGACCCAATCGTAGAAAAAAAATTAAAAAAAATAAAAGAAAAACAATTCTTGAAAGAGGGGGCTTGAAATTTCTGTGAAAAAGAAACGTGCGGTTATGCTGAAATTGTAATACAGCACAATTCCTAAAGAGAGGTAATTGAAACAGAGTCAAGATTTATCTCTAGTGATCGAAACATGAAGGTCTACGATCAACCATGGAGAAAACACACATCGGTGATCTTTCTTTTGGTAATAAATACAAAATTCCAAAAAGGGTTCTTGGATGTGCTGAATCTGATGGTGTGATTTTCATTAAAAGTCCTTCACTTCATGAGGTGTTTTCCCGTTTTTTTCAAATTCAGGCAAATTTTTTGAGGGTAAGCGTAGCATTTGGTGGCTAGCGTTAAATTTAATCACTATCAAACAATTCGTGGTAACGAACTGTAAGTAAGGAGTGACCCGGCTCAATGGTAACCGAAACTCTAAAAAACGGAATTTTGATACCAATAGATGCATCAAAAGAATAATATTTTAATTCTGATTTCAAAAATATACGTTTTATTAAGTTTAATCTTACCCATCAAAAGTTACGCGCCTGAGAAAATTTGGCTGATTTTTGAGAAAAGGGGGAAAGACCCCCTAAAAATTATAACAACTTAATGAAAATCACACCATCATATTCAGTGTATCAGAGAACCCTACTGTAGATGTTTCAAGCTCCTATCTACAAAAATGTGGAATTTTGCATTTTTTGCCAGAAGAAAGATCACGGGTGCGTGTTTATTTGTTTGTTTGTTTTTTTTGTTTTTTTTCCCAGGGGTGATCGTATTGACCCAGTGGTCCTAGAATATTGTAGGAGGGCTCATTGGAACGGAAATTAAAAGTTCTAGTGCCCTTTTTAAGTGACCAAAAAAATGGAGGGCAACTAGGCCCCCTCCCACACTCATTTTTTTTCCAAATTCACCTGATTAAAATTTTGAGATAGCCATTTTGTTCAGCATAGTCGAAAATCTAATAAATAAATATGTCTTTTACGATGACTTAATCCCCCACAGTTCCCAGGGGAAGGGCTTTGCCCATTGCTTATATATTGTATTGGTTATTGGGAAGTATACAGACATTTTCAGGAAGAATTGTTTTCTGGTAGGGGGGGGGGCGGAAAGAGGGGGTTACTCGGGAGAATATTTCCGTGGAGGATGTTTCTTTGGGGTAAGGGACATTTATATGAAGGGGGCGCCGGATTTCCAAGCATTATTTAAAAAACGATCAGAAATTAAATTTTTAAAAAACTAGTTTTTTCAACTGAAAGTAAGGAGCAACATTAAAACTTCAAACGAACAGATATTATTACGTATATGAGGGGGTTCTCCCCCAAGTCAATACCTCGCTCTTTACGCTATAGTTTTTTTTAGTGCTTTCAAAAGAGCTATCTATTCTAATTAACGGCCTTTGTGATAAAGAGGTGATTTTTTAATAATTACTAAAAAATTCGAAGATTCTAGGAAAGGGCGAAGTGATAGATAGTAAGCAAACCCCTTAATATACGTATTAAAAATATGTGAATTTATTATGTTGTCACATATGTTAATTCGCAATTTACACATACGTGTTTCTAATAAAAACGTTCATTAATAAAATTAAGCTAGTTTCGATAAAGCCATTTAACCAAATAAAAGTAAAATTAATAGGCAAATTTAGTTTTAATTATTCATGCACGGTGAGCCAAAATCAAAACCTGCATTAATTAAAAAACGTTCACAAATGAAATAACAAAAAAAAACAAGTTTTTTTAAACTGAAAGTAAGGAACGACGTTAAAACTTAAAACGAACAGAAATCATTCCGTATATGAAAGGGGCTGTCCCCTCCTCAACGCCTCGCTCTTT
>NC_142798.1:47563688-47700825 GCF_049724085.1 Artemia sp. Qi Xiang Cuo | reverse complement strand
ACTTTACGGGGTTTGAGAGACTCCGTTGTCTGATTCCGTGTGGTTTTTCTTTACTTGGTGCCCATTAAAAACTAAATTTTTGTGATAAATAAGTATTTTTTTTTATATTTTAAAAGAGCTTAATGGGGTTTGAGAGACTCAGTTGCCTGATTCCGTGTGGTTTTTCTTTACTTAGTGCTCATTAAAAACGAAGTTTTTGTGTTAAATAAGAAGTTTTTATATCTTTTAAAATAGATTTAAGGGGTTTGAGAGACTCAGTTGCTTGATTCCGTGTGGTTTTTCTTTACTTTGTTCACATTAAAAACAAACTTTTTTTTTTAATAAGTAGTTCTTGTATCTTTTAAAAGAGCTTTACAGGGTTTGAGACACTCTGTTGCCTGATTCCGTTTGGTTTTTCTTTACTTAGTGCTCATTAAAAACGAAATTTTTGTGTTAAATAATTAGTTTTTTGTATCTTTTAAAAGAGCTTTAAGGGGTTTGAGAGACTCAGTTGCCTGATTCCGTGTGGTTTTTCTTTACTTAGTGCTCATTAAAAACGAAGTTTTTGTGTTCTTATTTGAGAAGTTAACTTTAGTATTTTATGGTTTTACGTGCCTGAAATCATGAAATAGAATATTTAATTACCTGTTTAGGGTTTTCAGACCTAAGTTTTTTAGATTTTGTGTGTGTTTGACTCCTGGGGTTTATTATTTGAGAAGCTAACTTTAGTATTTTGTGGTTTTACGTGCCTGAAATCATGAATTAGAATAGTTAATGAGCAGTTTAGGGTTTTCAGACCTAGGTTTTTTAGATTTTCTTGGGTGTTTGTTTCCTGGAGTTTATTATTTGAGAAGTTAAGTAGTTCTTGTATCTTTTAAAAGAGCTATACGGGGTTTGAGAGACTCGGTTGTCTGATTCCGTGTGGTTTTTCTTTTCTTGGTGCCCATTAGAAACGAAATTTTTGTTTTAAATAAGTATTTTTTTGTATCTTTTAATAGGGCTTTAAGGGGGTTGAGAGACTCAGTTGCCTGATTCCGTGTGGTTTTTCTTTACTTAGTGCTCATTAAAAACATATTTTTATTTTTGAATCGTTAGTTCTTTCATCTCTTAAAAGAGATTTACGGAGATTTAGAGTTTCTCTTGCGTGATTATGTGTGGTTTTTCTTTACTTAGTGCCAATTAAAAACACAATTCTGTGTTAAATAAGTAGGTCTTGTATCTTTTAAAATAGATTTGCTGGGTTTGAGACACTCTGTTGCCTGATTCCGTTTTGTTTTTCTTTACTTAGTGCTAATTAAAAACGAAATTTTTGTGTTAAATAAGTAGTTCTTGTATCTTTTAAAATAGCTTTACGGGGCTTGAGAAACTCGGTTGCCTGATTCCGTGTGGTTTTTCTTTACTTGGTGCACATTAGAAAAGAAATTTGTGTGTTAAATAAGTAGTTTTTGTATCTTTTAAAAGAGCTTTAAGGGGTTTGAGAGACTCAGTTGCCTGATTCCGTGTGGTTTTACTTTTCTTATTTCTCAATAAAAACGTATTTTTTTTTTTTTATTAGTTGTTTATTGTCTCTTTTAATAGTGCTTTAAGGTGTTTGAGAGACTCTGTTGCCTGATTCCGTGTGGTTTTTTTTTACTTAGTGTTCAATAAAAATCAAGTTTTTTTGTTCTTATTTGAGAAGTTAAATTTAGTATTTTGTTGTTTTACGTGCCTGAAGTAATGAATTAGAATATTTAATTAGCAGTTTAGGGTTTTCAGACCTAGGTTTTTTAGATTTTCTTGGGTGTTTGTTTCCTGGAGTTTATTATTTGAGAAGATAAGTAGTTTTTTTATCTTTTAAAATAGCTATATGGGGTTTGAGACATTCGTTTGCCTGAGTCAGTGTTGTTGGTCTAGGCGGAGGGTCCATTAGAAACGAAATTTTTGGGCTATCATAGTAGTTTTTTTAATCTTTTAATATGTTCTTTAATGTTTTTATACACTCAGTATACTTTTTCCGTGTGGTTTTCTTTTCTTACTTCTAATTCAAAACTAAGAGTTTGTTTTAAATAATTATTTTTTATATATTTTAAAATAGCTTTAAGGGGTTTGAGAGACTCAGTTGCTTGATTCCATGTGGTTTTTCTTTACTTGGTGCGCATTAAAAACACAATTTTGTGTTAAATAATAATTTATTGCATCTTTTAAAAGAGCTTTGCGGGGTTTGAGACACTAGTTTGCCTGATTCAGTTTAGATTTTCTTTACTTAGTGCCAATTAAAAACGAACTTTTTACGTTAAATTATTCGTTCTTGTATATTTTAAAATAGCTTTAAGGGGTTTGAGAGACTCGGTTGTCTGATTCCGTGTGGTTTTTCTTTACTTAGTGCTCATTAAAAAGGAAGTTTTTGTATTAAATAATTAGTTTTTGTATCTTTTAAAATAGCTTTAAGGGGTTTGAGATACTCAGTTGCTTGATTCCGTGTGGTTTTTCTTTACTTAGTGCTCATTAAAAAGGAAGTTTTAGTGTTATTATTTGCGAAGTTAACTTTAGTATTTTATGGTTTTACGTGCCTGAAATCATGAATTAGAATATTTAATTACCTGTTTAGGGTTTTCAGACCTAAGTTTTTTAGATTTTCGTGTGTGTTTGACTCCTGGGGTTTATTATTTGAGAAGTTAACTTTAGTATTTTGTGGTTTTACGTGCCTGAACTCATGAATTAGAATAGTTAATTAGCAGTTTAGGGTTTTAAGACCTAGGTTTCTTAGATTTTCTTGGATGTTTGTTTCCTGGAGTTTATTATTTGAGAAGTTAACTTTAGTATTTCATGTTTCTTTCTTGAATTCACCTGCTGGATAAACAAAAAGACGTTTCGTTCAAGAAAGTATGACAAAATTCTAAGTAAGTAACAAACTCTTTATTGAAGTTACCTCTTGGATACACAATGCAGAAATTTCATTTAAGAAATTATGATAAAAATTGTAAGCAAGTAACAAACTCTTTCCTGAAGTCACCTCCTGGATACACAATTCAGAAACTTCATTTAAGAAACTATGAAAAAAATTGTAAGTAAGTAAGTAACAAATTCTCTCTTGAAGTCACTTCTTGGATACACAACACAGAAATTTCATTAAAGAAACTATGAAAAAATTGTAAGTAAGTAACAAATTCTTTCTTGAATTCACCTGCTGGAAAAACAAAAAGACATTTCGTTCAAGAAATTATGACAAAATTCTAAGTAAGTAACAAACTCTTTCTTGAAGTTACCTCTTGGATACACAATGCAGAAATTTCATTTAAGAAATTATCAAAAATTCTAATTAAGTAGCAAATTCTTTCTTGAATTCACCTCTTGGGTAAATAAAAAAGACATCTCATTCAAGAAATTACGAAAAAATTTTATGTAACTAACAAACTCTGTCTTGAAGTTACCTCATGGATGCACAATGCAGAAATTTAATTTAAGAAATTATGAAAAAAAATTGTAAACAAGTAACAAACTCTTTCATGAAGTCACATCGTGGATACACAATGCAAAAATTTCATTAAAAGAAATTATGAAAAAATTGTAAGTAAGAAGCAAATTCTTTCTTGAATTCACCTGCTGGATAAACAAAAAGACATTTCGTTCAATTTCATTCAAGAAATTATGACAAAATTCTAAGTAAGCAACAAACTCTTTCTTGAGGTTACCTCATGGATACACAATGCAGAAATTTCATTAAAGAAATTATGAAAAAATTGTAAGTAAGTAGCAAATTCTTTCTTGAATTCGCCACCTGGGTAAATAAAAAAGACATTTCATTCAAGAAATTACGACAAAATTCTAAGTAAGTAACAAACTCTTTCTTGAAGTTACTTCATGGATACACAATGCAGAAATTTCATTTAAGAAATTATGAAAAAAAATTGTAAGCAAGTAACAAACTCTTTCATGAAGTCACCTCGTGGATACACAATGCAGAAATTTCATTAAAGAAATTATGAAAAAATTGTAAGTAAGTAGCAAATTCTTTCTTGAATTCACCTGTTGGATAAACAAAAAGACATTTCGTTCAAAAAATTATGAGAAAATTGCTAGTAAGTAACAAACTCATTATTGTTTTCACGACTTAGATACACGATGTAGAAATTTAATTCAATAAATTATGAAAAAATTCTCAGTAAGTAACAATTTCTTTCTTAAAGTCACCTCTTGGATGCACAATACTGAAATTTCATTCAATAAATTATAAAAAAATTGTAAGCAAGTAACAAACTCTTTCCTGAAGTCACCTCTTGGATACACAATGCAGAAACTTCTTTTAAGAAATTATCAAAAATTGTAAGTAAGTAGCAAATTCTTTCTTGAATTCGCCTCTTAGATAAACAAAAAAAATTCATTTCGTTCAAAAAATTATGACTAAATTCCAAGTAAGTAACAAACTTATTATTGTTTTCACGACTTAGATACACGATATAGAAATTTAATTCAAGAAATTATGAAAAAATTCTCAGTAAGTAACAATTTCTTTCTTGAAGTCAACTCTTGGATACACAATACGGAAATTTCATACAATAAATTATGAAAAAATTGTAAACAAGTAACAAACTCTTTCCTGAAGTCACCTCTTGGATACACAATGCAGAAACTGCATTTAAGAAATTATCAAAAATTGTAAGTAAGTAGCAAATTCTTTCTTGAATTCGCCTCTTGGATAAACAAAAAAAAAGTCATTTCATTCAAGAAATTATGACAAAATTCCAAGTAAGTAACAAACTCTTTCCTGAAGTCACCTCTTGGATACACAATGCAGAAACTGCATTTAAGAAATTATCAAAAATTGTAAGTAAGTAGCAAATTCTTTCTTGAATTCACCTCTTGGATAAACAAAAAAAAAGTCATTTCATTCAAGAAATTATAAAAAAATTCTAAATAAGTAATAAATCCTTTCTTGAAGTTACCTCATGGATACACAACGCAGAAATTTCATTTAAGAAATTATCAAAAATTGTAAGTAAGTAGCAAATTCTTTCTTGAATTCGCCTACTGGATAAATAAAAAAGAAATTTCATTCAAGAAATTATGACAAAATTCTAAGTAAGTAACAAACTGTTTCCTGAATCCTCCTCCTGAATGCACAATACAGATATTTCATTTAAGAAATTACCAAAAAATTGTAAGCAAGTAACAAACTCTTTCTTGAATATACCTCGTGGATACACAATGCAGAAATTTCATTAAAGAAATTATGAGAAAATTGTAAGTAAGTAGAAAATTTTTTTTGAATTCACCTGCTGGATAAACAAAAAGACATTTCGTTCAAGAAATTATGAGAAAATTCCAAGTAAGTAACAAACTCTTTATTGTTTTCACGACTTAGATATACGATGTAAAAATTTAATTCAAGAAATTATAAACAAAGGAAAGTAAGTAAAAAACTCTTTATTGATTTCACCTCTTTGACACAAAAAAAAGACAATTCATTCAAGACATTATTACAAAATTATATGTAAGTTAACGATTCATTCTTGAAATTATCGTTCGCATGCGCACTATCAAACATTGAGACTACGGGAACGCCAAACGAGCCTAGTCATGTTTTGAAACTACATGTTCTTTGTATGCCAGTCCTTGGCCCCTTTCCAAACTAGTGCGGATTCCCCACTGGCTCCTTAACATTGCAAAAAAGTGACCAGCACGAAAACTCCACGTTTTCAACCAGACTGGTTTTTGACACGACACACAAACAGAGTCATAGTGAGAGAGATATCCAAAAAGTTGGGTTAATCTAGGTTCACTTAGAGTGGCGCACAACTCTAAGTGAACCTAGATTAACCCAACTGTTTGGATATCTCTCTCACTATGACTCTGTTTGCGTGTCGTGTCAAAAACCAGTCTGGTTGAAAACGTGGAGTTTTCGTACTGGTCACTTTTTTGCAATGTGTAGGACCCAGTGGGGGATCCCCGCTCGTTTGGAAAGGTGCCAAGGAAAGGCAAGCAAATAGCATGTAGTTTCAAAACGTGTTTAATCACGTGTAGAGGTCCCATAGAATGAAATTTCTGTATTGTGCATGTTAACGGCGAATTCAAGAATGAGTTTTTTACTTACTTAGAATTTTGTCATAATTTCTTGAATGAAATGTCTTTTTTTGTATCGAAGAGGTGAAATCAATAAAGAGTTTGTTACTTACTTTCCTTTTTTTATAATTTCTTGAATTAAATTTTTACATCGTATATCTAAGTCGTGAAATCAGTAAAGTGTCTGTTACTTACTTGGAATTTTCTCATAATTTCGTGAACGAAAAAAGTTTTTGTTTATACAGAAGGTGAATTCAAAAAAAAATTTTCTACTTACTTAAAATTTTCTCATAATTTATCTAAGGAAATTTATGATTTGTATATCCAGGAGGTGTATTTAAGATAAAGTTTGTTACTTGCTTACAATTTTTTCGTAATTTCTAAAATGAAATATCTGTATTTTGCATTCAGGAGGAGGATTAAGGAAATAGTTTTTTACTTGCATAAACTTTTTTCATAATTTCTTAAATGAATTGCCTTTTTTACTTATTCAGTAATTAAATTCTATACAGAATTTGATCCATATTTACAATTTTTTATAATGTCTTAAATGAAGCTCATTCGTTGTGTATACAATAAGTAACTTTAAGAAAGGATATATTACTTCTTTGGAATTTTTATATAATTTCTTGAATGAAATGACTTTTTTTGTTTATCTAAGAGGCGAATTCAAGAAAGAATTTGCTACTTACTTACAATGTTTGATAATTTCTTAAATGCAGTTTCAGCATTGTGTATCCAAGAGGTGACTTCAGGAAAGAGTTTGTTACTTGCTTACAATTTTTTCATAATTTATTGAATGAAATTTCCGTATTGTGTATACAAGAGTTGACTTCAAGAAAGAAATTGTTACTTACTGAGAATTTTTTCATAATTTCTTGAATTAAATTTCTATATCGTGTATCTAAGTCGTGAAAACAATAATGAGTTTGTTACTTACTTGGAATTTTGTCATAATTTCTTGAACGAAATGACTTTTTTTTGTTTATCTAAGAGGCGAATTCAAGAAAGAATTTGCTACTTACTTACAATTTTTGATAATTTCTTAAAAGAAGTTTCTGCATTGTGTATCCAAGAGGTGACTTCAGGAAAGAGTTTGTTACTTGATTACAATTTTTTTATAATTTATTGAATAAAATTTCCGTATTGTGCATCCAAGAGTTGACTTTAAGAAAGAAATTTTTACTTAAATAGAATTTTTTCATAATTTATTGAATTAAATTTCTACATAGTGAATCTAACTCGTGAAAACAATAATGAGTTTGTTGCTTACTAGGAATTTTCTCATAATTTCTTGAACGAAATGTCTTTTTGTTTATCCAGCAGGTGAATTCAAGAAAGAATCTGCTACTTACTTACAATTTTATCATAATTTCTTTAATGAAATTTCTGCATTGTGTATCCACGAGGTGACTTCATGAAAGAGTTTGTTACTTGCTTACAATTTTTTTCATAATTTCTTAAATGAAATTTCTGCATTGTGTATCCATGAGGTAACTTCAAGAAAGAGTTTGTTACTTACTTAGAATTTTGTCGTAATTTCTTGAATGAAATGTCTTTTTTATTTACCCAGGTGGCAAATTCAAGAAAGAATTTGCTACTTACTTAAAATTTTTTGATAATTTCTTAAATGAAATTTCTGCATTGTGTATTCATGAGGTAACTTCAAGAAAGAGTTTGTTGCTTACTTAGAATTTTGTCATAATTTCTTGAATGAAATTGAACGAAATGTCTTTTTGTTTATCCAGCAGGTGAATTCAAGAAAGAATTTGCTACTTACTTACAATTTTTTCATAATTTTTTTAATGAAATTTCTGCATTGTGTATCCACGAGATGACTTCATGAAAGAGTTTGTTACTTGCTTACAATTTTTTTTCATAATTTCTTAAATGAAATTTCTGCATTGAGTATCCATGAGGTAACTTCAAGAAAGAGTTTGTTACTTACTTAGAATTTTGTCGTAATTTCTTGATTGAAATGTCTTTTTTATTTACCCAAGAGGTGAATTCAAGAAATAATTTGCTACTTAATTACAATTTTTGATAATTTCTTAAATGAAATTTCTGCATTGTGTATCCAAGAGGTAACTTCAAGAAAGAGTTTGTTACTTACTTTTAATTTTGTCATAATTTCTTGAGCGAAATGTCTTTTTGTTTATCCAGCAGGTGAATTCAAGAAAGAATTTGCTACTTACTTACAATTTTTTGATAGTTTCTTTAATGAAATTTCTGTATTGTGTATCCAAGAAGTGACTTCAAGAAAAAATTTGTTACTTACTTACAATTTTTTTCATAGTTTCTTAAATGAAGTTTCTGCATTGTGTATCCAGGAGGTGACTTCAGGAAAGAGTTTGTTACTTGCTTACAATTTTTTTACTTAAATGAAATTTCTGCATTGTGTATCCAAGAGGTAACTTCAAGAAAGAGTTTGTTACTTACTTAGAATTTTGTCATAATTTCTTGAACGAAATGTCTTTTTGTTTATCCGGCAGGGGAATTCAAGAAAGAAACATGAAATACTAAAGTTAACTTCTCAAATAATAAACTCCAGGAAACAAACACCCAAGAAAATCTAAAAAACCTAGGTCTCAAAACCCTAAACTGCTAATTAACTATTCTTATTCATGATTTAAGGTACGTAAAACCAAAAAACAATAAAGTTAACTTCTCAAATACTAAATCCCAGAAGTCAAACACACGAAAATCTAAGAAACCTAAGTCTGAAAACCCTGAACAGCTAATTAACTATTCTAATTTATGATTTAAGGCATATAAAACCATAAAATACTAAAGTTAACTTCTCAAATAATAACACAAAAACTTCTTTTTTAATGAGCGATAATTAAATAAAAACCACACTGAATAAATCAACTTATTATATAAATCCACTAAAAGATATTTTAAAATATAAAAAAAACTACTTATTTAACACAAAAACTTCATTTTTAATGGGAACTAAGTAAAGAAAAACCACACGGAATCAGGCAACAGAGTCTCTCAAGCCCCGTAAAGCTCTTTTAAAAGATACAAGAACTACTTATTTAACATAAAAATTTTGTTTTTAATGGGCACTAAGTAAAGAAAATCCAAACGGAATCAGGCAACAGAGTGTCTCAAACCCCGCAAAGCTCTTTTAAAAGATGCAAGAACTACTTATTTAACACAAAATTGTGTTTTTAATGGGCACCAAGTAAAGAAAAACCACATGGAATCATGCAACTGAGTCTCTCAAACCCCTTAAAGCTATTTTTAAATATATAAATACTTATTATTTAACAAAAAAATTTATTTTTTAATGAGCACTAAGTAAAGAAAAACCACACGGAATCAAGCAACTGAGTCTCTCAAACCCCTTAAAGCTATTTTAAAAGATACAAAAAACTACTTATTTAACACAAAAATTTCGTTTTTAATGGGCACCAAGTAAAGAAAAACCACACGGAATCAGACAACCGAGTCTCTCAAGCCCCGTAAAGCTCTTTTAAAAGATACAAGAACTACTTAACTTCTCAAATAATAAACTCCAGGAAACAAACACCCAAGAAAATCTAAAAAACCTAGGTCAGAAAACCCTAAACTGCTAATTAACTATTCTAATTCATGATTTCAGGGACGTAAAACCACAAAATACTAAATTTAACTTCTCAAATAATAAACCCCTAAAGTTCAAACACACACTAAATTCTAAGTTACCTAAGTCTGAAAACCCTTCACTGGTAATTCACGACTCTATTTCATGATTTCAGGCATATAAAACCACAAAATACTAAAGTTAACTTCTCAAATAAGAACACAAAAACTTCGTTTTTAATGAGCACTAAGTAAAGAAAAACCACACGGAATCAAGCAACTGAGTCTCTCAAACCCCTTAAAGCTATTTTAAAAGATACAAAAAACTACTTATTTAACACAAAAACTTCGTTTTTAATGAGCACTAAGTAAAGAAAAACCACACGGAATCAGGCAACTGAGTCTCTCAAACCCCTTAGAGCTCTTTTAAAAGATACAAAAACAACTTATATAACACAAAAATTTCGTTTTTAATGGGCACCAAGTAAAGAAAAACCACACGGAATCAGACAACCGAGTCTCTCAAACACCGTAAAGCTCTTTTAAAATATACAAGAACTACTTATTTAACACAAAAATTTCGTTTTTAATGAGCACTAAGTAAAGAAAAACCAAACGGAATCAGGCAACAGAGTGTCTCAAACCCAGTAAAGCTCTTTTAAAAGATGCAATAAAAAATTCTTTAAAACAAAATTTTGTTTTTAATGTGCACAAAGTAAAGAAAAACCACAAGGAATCAAGAAACTGAGTCTCTCAAACCCATTAAAGGTATTTTAAAAGATGCAAAAACTTCTTATTCAACACAAAAACTTTGTTTTTAATGAGCACTAATTAAAGAAAAACAACACGTAATCGGGCAACTGACTGTCTAAAACCACCTAAAGCTCTTTTAAAAGATACAAAAAACTACTTATTTAACACAAAAATTTCGTTTTTAATGGGCACCAAGTAAAGAAAAACCACACGGAATCAGACAACCGAGTCTCTCAAACCCCGTAAAGTTATTTTAAAAGATACAAGAACTACTTATTTACAACAAATATTTCGTTTTTAATGAGCACTAAGTAAAGAACAACCACACGGAATCAGGCAACAGAGTCTCTCAAATCCCTTAAAGATCTTTTAAAAGATACAATAACTACTTATTTAACACAAAAATTTCGTTTTTAATGGGTATCAAGTAAAGAAAAACCACACGGAATCAGGCAACAGAGTCTCTCAAACCCCGCAAAGCTCTTTTAAAAAATACAAGAACTACTTATTTACAACAAAAATGTTGTTTTTAATGAGCACTAAGTAAAGAAAAACCACACGGAATCAGGCAACAGAGTCTCTCAAACCCTTTAAAGCTCTTTTAAAATATACAAGAACTACTTATTTAACACAAAAATTTCTTTTTTAATGGGCACCAAGTAAAGAAAAACGACACGGAATCAGGCAACTGAGTCTATCAAACCCCTTAAATCTATTTTAAAATATACAAAAACTACTTATTTAAAACAAAAACTTCGTTTTTAATGAGCACTAAGTAAAGAAAAACCACACGGAATCATGCAACAGAGTCTCTCAAACCCCTTAAAGCTCTTTTAACAGTTACAAAAACTACTTATTTAAAACAAAAACTTAGTTTTTAATGAGCACTAAGTAAAGAAAAACCACACGGAATCAAGCAAACGAGTCTCTCAAACCCCTTAAAGCTCTTTTAAAAGATACAAAAACTACTTATTTAACACAAAATACAGGCAAGCAAATAACATGGGAATTCCTATACACGCAAGCAAATAACTGAGTTATTTTTACGTCACAATTTTCAACTTAAAACCATTCTAATTATAGCATTCCATTTCTCATACTTTAATTACTCGTTACGCTTTCTTAACCACCGGAAGTTTAACCTACGTAAATTAAGTTATAGACAATACTGGTTTAGAAAAACTGGAATAAAATAATTGATACAGTTTAAATTGCACGCTACCTTTGAATAGGCAATGTGATTATACCCACCTAACCAGATTATACCTACCAAACCAGATTATACCTACCAGAAACCTGTTTGGTACAGGGGCGCCCTCAAATTCATTATACCTATTCTACTCTTGGGAATCAACTTTATCTGTTTATCTGTTCTCCTTGCCAATTGATAATTATCTTATTTTACCACCCATTTTACCCATTTTACATCAGTGTCACATGAAAAAAAAGCCCACAGAAGTTAGTATTATGACTATAAACAATTATTTGTCAGTGCAACAATTTTTAAGTAGAGGATTGAGAGAACTCCCTAGAAATATAAGCGATTTTACTGCTAGCTAGTATTAATAGCTCCCATGTGCCGCATTTATCAATTGCCTATACTACATCTTGTGTTCTGTTGGGTTTTACTTGATCCTACTCAATTCAAGATTAGCGGCGACATGGCGAAGAGTTTAGTTTTCTGATTTATCAAATATAAAAACAAGATTTTTCAACTGAAAGTAAGGAGCGATATTAAAACTTAAAATGAACAGAAATTATTACGTGTATGAAGAGGGTTGCCTTCCCCTTAACACCTTCCTCTTCACGCTACAGTTGTTTAGTACTTTAAAAAAAAGCTTCCTATTGTTCTAATTAAATGACCTTTGTGTTTCAACAGTCGTTCTTAAGGAATTGGGATAAAATTAAACTTTAGCGTGAAGAGCGAGGTGCTGAGGGGGAGGCAACCCCCCTCATACACGTAGTAATTTGTGTTCGTTTTAAGTTTTAATATCGCTCCTCACTTTCAATTGAAAAAGCTGTTTTTTTTATTTCTGATCATTTTTAAAATAATTTTTTAAAGTTACTGATCATTTCTTAAATAATTTCAGGAAATCTGGATCCTCCTTCACGGAAAGTCCCCCCCCTCTCCACGGAAATATCTTCAAGTCAATTCAATCTCGGTGAAAATTTATACCCCGGTAAATTACCCTTAATATCTCCACGTTTAAAATTAAGTAGGCAAAGAGAAAGCAAGACCTATTAAAAGAATTTCGTATAGGAATTCTGGGAATTTCTCCCAGTGTAAAATATCTCTTGAAAAGTTCACCCCCTGGAAACTTTCCTCCCCATCGAAAAACGCCCAACAGATAATTCGTCTCATACCCACCTGAAAAATATATGCATACTTTCCAATAATAAATACTATAGTAAAAAATGGAAAATTTTGTAAGTTGAAGTCCTTTTCACAAGGGCCGTGGGGGTTCATGTTATCTCCAATGGTATAGTTATTGGATCTTTCAACTTTGATGAACAAAATGGCTCTTTCAAAATTTTGATCTCACGAATTTGGGCAAAAAGGCGTGGGAGGGGGTTTAGTTGCCTTAAAATCTTTTTGGTCACTTAAAAAGAGCACTATAACTTTTAATTTCCGTTCGAATGTGCCCTCTCCCGATGACATAGGCCTACCGGGTCGATATGATTACCCCTGGAAAAAAAAACACAAAACAAATAAACACGGATTCGTGATCTTTCTTCTGGTAATAAAAATAAAAAATACAAAATTCCACGCTAATGCTGATTTGAGTTTAAAACCCCTACATTACGGTTCTCTAACACACTGAATCTATTTGTATGATTTTCATTAATATTTTTTTACTTTTAAGGGTGTTTCTCCCCTTTTTCAAAAATCAGGTAATTTTTCTCAGGCTCGTAGCCTTTGATGATTAACCCTAAACTTAATGAATTTTATGCATTTGGAATCAACATAATAAACACATTCTTTTGATATCTCTATTGGCATCAAAATTCCTTTTTTAGAGTTTCGACTTTTTTTTACAGTTTGTTACAACGAATTGTTTGATAGAATTGAAGTATAAGCTGAAGTATAAACTCCAAATAGTGGTCAAAGCAGAAGTTATGAGTATATCCTAAGGTTTAACACTATACTGCTTATTTTTGTACTATAACTACAATTCAAATTGTACCGATTCTTAACTAGCTGTCATCAAGACATGGGCGCCCATAAGCTGAATTTAAGTGAGTTACTTACCTGGGTAAACAAAAATATAAAATATAAGGCAGCATCATTTAGCCAGGGGGGAGGGGAGAAGGTTGGAGCCTAGTTCAGTCAGAGTCCTGAACAAACGTCTCTTAAGTGCATGAGCTCTTACTTTATTTACCACTTTAAAGACTGTATTTGTCACATTGCTCACACTCATGAACTTTCCAGTTAACGACTATTGACTTAATATGCAATGGTCAAACTGAAATTTTAGAAAACTGTTGGCACAAGGCAATGACTCCTTTCTCCCACCTGCTATAATGGGAGCTCCACTGGTTTTCAAGCCCACCAGTAGGCCAATAGTATTTCCCCTGTCCCCTAGTTGGTCCCTGAAGTGGTATAACTTTTATCAGCTCTTATTTCACTTGGAAAGTCATAATTAAGTTGTAAAACTACATCAGTACTAATTGAGTAATAATCAGCAATAATCAGTACTAATTCACCATCTTCGTAATGTTTTTTTATTTTCAGAACTAATATTTCAAACACGAAAGGATAACTCAATTGCTGCTTTGCAATTTTCTGAGAATGAGATTTTAATCATTAAATTTGGATTTTAGTTGTGCTACCTTCCCTTTCCTCAAGGAGGGATTCTAAAGTAAATCCTTTTTTTTTACCATGACGAGTCGCAGAGATAACAGAGCAAGATTTTTGACTGCTGTTGTTATTGGAACCTCCAAAGGGTTCAGGAATGCAGTAAGGGACATTCAAAATATTAAGGCCACAACAAATTAAGAAACAAAATTTAAAAATAAAAACAAAGATAAGAATAAAAACGAAACAAAGGTAATATTTCTTCAAAAGGTCTAGGTATTGTTCTTACATATAATAACTGAATAAAAAAGTTTCAAATCACGTTTTTTTGCGTTGTAAAAAAGCCTTTAAGTATTGGAGGCATATAACCAAATGCAACTTTCTTTTGACAGCATAGCGACTAAAATGTTAGTCATTCTACAAGCATGGGAAACACTTCCGGCATATTCGATAATGTTGCTAATTGTAATCCTATTGTTATACCAATTGCAATCCCATACTGCGAAAGGGCTAATAAAGATACAAAAAAGGGCATTTTTACAGTAGCGTATGCAGAGAACACAAGAGAAATACAGTAACTTCCCTCCTAAATTCACACACAATAACTGACTGGCAGATGCCTGGATCACTAGTTCTGTTTTTTTCGTCGTTCGCAGGTTTTGTTGGGTTGGACAGATCAGAATAGTTATCCCAAGTGCTGTGTCTAAAAATCCCCGTTAACCAGCAGAAAGCTCCCAGCGATGTATCAGTAGCTCTCAATTGACAGTTTGGCGATCTCTGCCCTAAGAAATCGTATCCAAATATAAAGACAGCCATTTTGTTCAAAATAGTCGAAAGGGTCAGCAAATATTTCTCTAGGAAAGACAGTATTCCACGACTCCGGGACAAAGGTAATAAATTATGCAGCTTGTTTTTTGCTTACACATGGATTTGCTATTTGAGAAGGGGGTATTTTTAACTGAGGTCCCAATTAAATCCAAACCGCCAGAAATTATTTTTTGAGCCAAGGAAAATCATTCATTTGGTTGATTTTAAAATACTTGAAGCATCACATGATGATTCTTTAGATATGTCATACCTCAGCAAAGAAACTTTTGATGACCAGACTCTATGATCAAGGGTTAAGATTATCCTTATGATACCGATGAATATAGAAAAGGACATAGAAATTGCTTTGCTCTTGATAAGTAGGTTGAAAGTACCCCTTGGTACTCACAGATTAGGTCTGTAAACAGGAAATTAATCAGAGAGTACCACCTTGACAGAGAGTGATGGGTTCTGAGAAATGGCATTCAATTTTGCTCTTGACGCACCATAGCTACCCCAGATGTTGAAAACTTCAAAGTATACTTTGGTGACTGCTTTTTAACACGAAATCATGTCTGTTATGAAAGAGAAGGGCTATCCAAGTATTGTCACTGAGATCAAAATCCAGTTAGAGTATCAATTAGAACCAGATGAGTAAAATGACAGAAAAGCTCGAGGTTATTGATCTGGCACGACTGATTAATACTCACACATGTCCATCGTTCAGTGGATGAAAAGTACCATATGCTACTTAGCTTTGACGTTATTTATCATTAGTCCTAATAATACGTGTCTGAGGTTGGACGCTCAGATAACTAAAAAGGATAGTTCTATCAACGCCGACCATTGTCTATGAATACAGCAATCATATGAGTTAGATCATAGAGATGATTTATAAGAGCAAATGGTATGTTATCTTTGTTTTGTTAGCTTGTTGACACAACCACATGCAATGGCCTGCTACCTCACAGGGAGGACGTCAATACAGAGTTTTCTAAAATCAAAATATCTTGCTGGAACCTTCATAGTTCATGCTATTTTAATAATGCTGATTAAGTTAAGAATAGTGTGGAATTCTCTAGTTAAAATAATTGAGCTTTTGCGAATTACACTTTTTTTAGTGTAACTATTTTAGTAATGTTTGTTTTTATACCTAAAGATTATTTCTGATGAATCTCATTTTGATGTCCAAAAGTTTCGACATCAAGAACGGATGAGCCAACATACCGGCGAACTCCTGGACTAAAGTAGCAATCAGATTGTATACCAGTCCCAAGCCAACTGTTCCAAGAAAATGAGGCCACCTAGCTGTAATCAGAATAGACACAGTCCTACAGTCACTACACTCAGCAGTGGATTGGAACACAGACCAAAGAATTCACAAGAGTTGTTAAGCTTCATTTTTGTTTATAAAGTTCTGTTTTATTCCATTCCGTGTAGCCAAATCCAGGAAGCAAACTAGCACAATACACGAAGAACAACAGTGTCTGAAAGTTGCCAGTTTTGACCACTGGTGTATTTTCAACATCAATTTATATTTAAATCTAGATTTCTATAAATATACGGAAAATATAAGGATATTTGTAATTATTATGACTGAATTTCATACTCTAGAAGTTTTCCCTTAAAACTTGAAATAAAAATTAATTTGATAAAAAATATCCCAACGTTTGGCTATTGAAAAACATTTTAGTCAATACAAAATCATGCGATGTGATTATTGAATTTGATTCAGAGCGTAATAAAAAAGAAATATTTTTCATAATGTAGCCAAAGGCACGATATGATATATTTTAAGCCAGGCTTACTGGTAAACCAGTTTAAAATTTAGTATAATGAAATTATTTCGGCCATATGCCCAGCTAACATGCAAAACGTCAATTACCTTGTGATTTCTTAGGTCAAACCGAGCGTCTTTCCATGGGCCTTAATTTTACTGATTTTAGGGGTTGTTTCCCCCTATTTTTGAAAATAAGGCAAATTTTCTCAGGCTCATAACTTTCGATGGGTAACATTAAACTTGATGAAATTTATTTATTTAAAATTAGCGCAAAAATCCGATTCTTTTGATGTATCAATTGGTATCAAAATTCCGTTTTTTAAAGTTTCGATTACTATTGAGAGGAGTCACTCATAATATGCAGTTCGTTACCACGAACTGTTTGATTAGAGCTTTCACTCATACTACTTTCAATTCAGTACTTACTTGACTACAACTACTCAAAATGTCTGTGTGAGAGATTGTGAGACTAAAGCAAAACTAAATTCCTATTTTGTCACTCTACATAGATTAGCCGCTTTCACTTTATTGTTACTCGGATTCTTGTAAACTGATTAATTTTAGCAGAGATGATGAATTCGGTGTAAATTTCAGTCCATCTCCAACGTGTGTAGCTGAAGAGGCCTGACGGTGGTAATCGCTATAATTGAACTCTTGACTGCGTCCAGCACCGCTTGTCAAATTCATCGAAATTTCACTGTTTTTTTTTATTGTTTTCTAATACCTAGTTGAAATACGTAACCTTCCTTTTTTACATTCTTTCTTTTTTCAAAGTACGTGTCTCCCATTCTGAGTAAGTATCTGGTTGATTACGTCGTGTCTTGTATGCCACAATAAAACAGGGAAAGGGAGGGGGAAGAAGAGAACCCTGGCAAAAGTAGAAAGACTAAAGGCCACATTTAAAAATGGTTTAGATTAAAAATTTATATTAAAGAACTACTTTGTTCTAATGATTTAATTTATTTCTGAAGAATACGTTTAGAAAGGAGAAGAACAATAGTGTATGTGTCCAAAAAGCACCCGCTCTAACCTTTTTGATTAAAATAAAAATTTAATTTTAAATCCTCCCTCTGGATATAGCTTATTTTCATTACACTTCTCCATTTCTTGAAGTCATTCATATAAAAATGTCTCATAATTTATTTCTATACATCATCTTTCTTTAAAACATGTCCCTCCATTAGAAATATTTTGACTGATCCTATGGATAGCATAGACACAAGTGCTCTCTGGGAATTTAACGATCCTTCGTAAGTGCATGCTAATTCAAGAATCTGTCTACTAAAAAATCAGTTCTAATTTTTGTGTTTTAGTTACGGCTCAAGAATATAAAGTTCTTGCCACCGATTACGATGCCTGGGCCATAGAATACAGATGCCAAGACCATGGAGTCACCAGCAGAAGAGGTAACTTATTTATTTTCATTCCTTCAGGGACAAAAAAGCTACACTTGTGACTTATGTAACTATAAATTTGAGCTTTATTAATTTAGTTTTATTTATAGTCTTCAGCATGTTACTTTAAGTATATCACTGAAATAAAACGCTACTGACGTGTTATACGAACCAAACTCAAGTTCTTGATCTGAGTAAAACCGTTTCTGTCTGCATTCGGAGATAATAAGCTTAGTGTAATTGAGATAAAATACAATACAGGTATACTTTTATTAAATACTTAGTATATAGAGTTGGTTAGGTTTGATATTTAATATAATGTGTTCTGGGGGACTGATTTCCGTAATTCTCAGCTGTAGTTTCCATAACTTTGTTACTTAAGTATTACATTTTCATCATAATTTGCTATATTTCATTAGGATTAACCCAACTTCACTTCTTTGGTTAGTCTCTATAACACGTAAGTACCAATAAAATTTAATGATTTGAATCTGTCATCCGATTGCACAAAGTCTCAATCCCAAGAAATTAACTGAATAGACTGATTTAAAAGCAAAGATCATCGTAAATGTTACGAAACAAATGAAGAACCAGTAACAATAAAAAATATTTTTCAGTATCCAAATCATGACTTAAGGAATAATGCGAGTCAGAGCTTTCAAAAATATGCCTTGTAGCTAAATCAGCTTTATAATATTTTCTTCGACCCATATATTTGGTTTTATATCGAATTATGACTTTGGATTTATATCGAATTATCGAATATTTTCTATCTTGTTTCATAGTAAATAAATGGCTAGCAGACGAGCAAGTGACCCTCGCTTCACAATAGAAAGGTGCGTAATGTTCAAGATTGAAAATTTAAAAAATGATCATTTCCGACGACAAAACGCTATCAATTACGAGTACACTGGCTATAGATAGGATTTAGATCTGACTATATTGACAATAAGTAGAGGTAATTTCGTGGGTGTTTTCCTAATCTGATTCTTAAGACTGCTACACAAACGCTATCAGTTCCTATGTGCGTGGAGAAAACCCAGATGGCAGGTGCAGTGAGACATTTCTGGCTTCTTCCTACATAAGAATTTGTTTGTGATGTAAGATATCATATTCGAACTTGTTCAGAAAATTAATTTTTATTTTACCATATAAGAATTTCGTACAAAGGGCAGATAAAGGTTTCGACTGTAACCCCCTCCCCCAATAGAAAAGCCCTTTATTTTAAGATTCAATAATGAAAATATAAAAATTTAACCAATGATTTGCCCACCAAATTCAACCCTCCATCTTCCAAGTTTTGTTTCTTTGATTAATATGATATTTATAGTTTCTTCCGATGCAAATACGTCCTTTTGATAAACCTATATACACATAGGGTCTTTTGATTTAGTTTAGCATCCTTTCTACATTCCTTGAAGCTTCACCTTGATACATTAGCCTTTTCTGACACACCCAGGATCAAATATTCCTAACCTTTCCTAAAGATCGATCCTTTATGTAAAAAATAATTTCAGATCAAAACAAGATGTACACTAGTAGAGCCATCTTGTCCAAAATCCCTATGAAGGAAACTTGCAGTCCCTTGGCTTGAAGAGCAAGAAACATCAATTGTAAAAAGTTATAATCATAGCTAACATCGTAATATAGCATTTACTTTTTACAAAAACTCTCCCAAATATTAAGTTACTTCCAAATTACTAACGATTTAGCTATATTTTTGAGTTAGATTTTTCTATTAATGATTACAAACGTGAAAAAGCCTATGACTTTTTCTTGTTTGGAATAGTAAGAGACGAACCCCAGGGACCAAGGCAGCTAAGCAACTCCAGTATATGCTGTGATTTGTTCTTTACTAGGCTTCAGATATATCTACAGCCTTGATACCGATAAAACTTACATGTTTTCCATTTGTAATTAATTGTACCGAAATTCTATATAAATTAATTAAAACAATTAATTAACTAAAATAGAATCAAATCATCTACCAAGCAAATAACTACCACAAATCAGTATCAATAAATAAATGAAACCCAAAACAAACAGAAATTAAAATAAATAAAAAGGCAAACTCTAAACGAGCAGAAAAAATTCTTTTAAATGTTTTCACTTTAATAACTTTAAGAAATCAAAAATTAATAAGATTTTAAGGAATAAATATCAGCATATGCATACTAAACTGACAATGTAAATTTTTTTCAGTAAATTCATTTGAATTTCTTCAGTCAAATACAAATTATATTCTGGCTTTTAGAAAGCATAGGGTTTAGAACCCTACTCACATTAATTTCTGCTCGTTTTGGGTTTGACTCTTTAACGTATTTCAATTTTGGTTTGTTTATTTATTTATTGATACTGATTTGTGGTAGTTGTATGTTTGGTAGACTATTTGATTCTATTTTTGTTCATTTTTGGTTTAATGGAGTTCTTTACTTTTTTTTGAAAAACTTATTTTGTGGAAAAAGTTTTTTTAAATCAATTTCTATTCGTTTTATATTGACATAGTCTTTTTTAGGGAGAAAGACTGAGCCTCTTCTAAAGTTAAACAGCCATCCCATCCATAAGAGCCTTAAATACCCCCTGGGTATAACTTACAACCCTTGCCCCTAATCTCTGGGGTTTGTTCAAAAGCCTTGCTATATGATATTTAGACTATTTTGAATAGAATGGCTATCTCAATATTTCTATTAGATGTATTTCGGGACAATACGACGTGTGTGGGAGGGGGAAGGGGATAACTGCCCTCCGATCACTTTGCCTCTTAAAAAGAGCACTAGGGCGTCTGATTACCAATCCAATGAGCCTCATCCGAAGTTTATATGACCATGCTTTCTGTAAAAAAAACCTTACATATCCCCAGGGCATAAATTACAACCCTTAACCTGGGGGCTGGGGGATTTTTTATCCTAAACAACATAATTTCTAGACCCTTCTGATACGCTGGAAAAAATTGCTATCTCAAAATTTTGATTATAAGCGTATGGGGAAAGGATGGGCATGGGGAGGGGGCATTTGCCCTCTTATCATTTTCGACTAATAAAAAAGCAACCAGTCCTCTCAATTTCCATGAGCCCTTTTTGAAGCTTCTACGACGAAAATTTCTATAAAAACCATGTATGCCCCAAGGGCACAACTTAGGACCCTTGTCCTGAGGGCTATGGGGGGAGGGTTGTCATCGTCAAAGACATAATTTCCAAACCTCTCAACTACGTTGAAGAAAATGGCCATAGCAAAATGTTGACCCGAAATGTTTGGGGAAATGATTGGCATGGGGCGGGGGTAATTCTCCCTCCGATCACTTTCTACTATTAAAAAGCCCTATAATCTTAGCCCTGAGGGCTGTAGGAGGGTTGTCATACTCAAAAACACAAGTTCCGGACCCTTCAACTACGTTCAACAAAATGGCTATATCAAAATGTGGATCGGATGTGTTGGGGGAAATGATGGCCTGGAGGGGGGGGGGCATTCGCCCTCCGATTGCTTTTGACTATTAATAAGGGCACTAGCCATGGGGGGGGGGCTTTCACCCTCCGATCGCTTTTGACTATTAATAAGGGCACTAGCTATCTCAGTTACCATTGAATGAGCCCTTTTTGAAGTTTCTACGACAACGCATTCTATAAAACCTAATATGCCCCCAGGGCATAACTTACACTCTTAGTCCGGAGGGCTGTAGGGGGGGGGGGATTCTCATACTCATAACATAATTTCCATACTCAGAATAATAGATAAACACGCATATATTTCAAGAAAAGACAGTTAAAATAAAGCAGAAGATAAGAACATTTTTCTAATGAAAATTTGGATTAATATACTTTTATATTCTTGATTTTCTTCACGATGGGTCCAGCTATTTTACGACCAATGATTGTGTAGAATTCTAACCTACATCAATAGATTTAATGATTTTGGATACCTGGTGGCACATTACTTGCTCATGTATTGTAATGCCTTTTCTGTATTATCTGTTATTTATCTATAAGGCTACATATTCATTTTACCGCTAATATCGGTAACAAAAAACGTCATTGGACGTTACTATACGTCCAATGACGTACTAAGTGAAGTGAAACAAATCGTCATAGTGACATTACTAAGCATTAGTGTTTTTAGTTTTAATATTTTGGAATTTAAATCAAACACCTTTTGGATAATTACATTAATATTTATCATCGAATTGCTTCACATGGAACTTTTCAATATTTCATATAATTAGCTGTAAAAAACACTATCAAACAGTACAATTTAGAATATGAGGAACAGTATTCTTAAGTGCAATGATTCTTCTCGAACACTTGTATAATGAAATTCCATTTATTGAATTTGTTAATTGTGATTTATACATCACTCGTTTCTATAGATGCAAAGCCAATTGAAAGATATTCAATGCAAGAAAATGTAACAAGTGGCCTATTAAGCAAAGAGAAAAGAATGAGGGATAAAAACCCTGTTGATGTTTTCTGTGATTACCTGAGCGTAATGTCGTATGACTATTTAATTAAAAAGAGAGTTCACTACTTTACTTTAATTTCCCGGAAAATTACTAATGTTGAAAAGTACTTAGGCTTTGACTCGGTCACCACTTCTAAGGCTGATTTGTCATTTAATCAAACCCATGGAGACGTTGAAGCCCGACGTGAAAAGCTAACAATGGACCTTTTGTTAGAATTATATCCTACCTCTGGACCTTTTGTGCAGCTGCTGTACAGCTCCCATGAGCAGCTGAAGAACCAAACATACATAGATAAACTGAAACCTGCTTTAAGTAATCTTAGAATTAAGGTTGACAGACTAAAGGCTTTTAATGAGGAAGAGATACAAATTCAGACAAATATTGCCTCAAATGTAATTACAAATATAAACATTTCTACAGTGACTGAGGAAATAAGGAAAATGAAAGTGAAAAAAGATGAAAATGGGGCAAATGAGACTGATCATGCTAGTTTTGGAAGCACTGCTACTCTTCAGCAAATATTCCCTGCTTTTGCCGATAATTCACAATTGCCGGTGACAAACACTCCCGATGCCAGCGGAATCACCAAGAAGATTCATGACAATAGTGCTGGGAATGATTCCATGACGTATGGGACAATAATAGCAGTAGTCTTTGGAGGCCTGTTAGTTATTTCAGCAATAGGATTTTTAGTTTACATTCGGTGGGACAAGAGAAAAAATGAGCAGCCGCTTCCATGAGCAGCTGAAGAACCAAACAAACACAAATAAATTGAAACCTGCTTTAAGTAATCTTAGAATTAAGGTTGACAGACTAAAAGCTTTTAATGAGGAAGAGATACAAATTCAGACATATATTACCTCAACTATAATTACAAATATAAACAGTTCTAAAATGACTGAGGAAATAAGGAAAATGAAAGTGAAAAAAAAAACGAAATGGGGCAAATTAGAATTAAGGTTGATCACAAAGAAGATTCATGACAATAGTGTTGGGAATGATTCAATGATTTATGGGACAATAATAGCAAGAGTCTTTGGAGGCCTTGTAGCTATTTCAGCAATAGGACTTGGAACTTACATTTGGTGGGACAAGAGAAAAAATCCACCTTTTTGTCGAATAGTTCTGTTTATACATAAGAAGTTGTTAAAAGTCTCGCATACCTTGAGTATCTCTACGCAGAACCAGTGTTTAGTTCTATCACACATGAGGTGATAACCAGTGTTCATATCATCACCCATAAGGCTGGGGAAAATAGGCTTAGAACCGTCTTTGTTGTGGACTTGTCTTGACTGTGAAGTAATAAATTCAGTTCTGTAAAAAAAACAAATGTACCATTCTATATGTGACTACTGCTGCAACCCAAATTTATATATATATTTATTTATGAGAGGCAGCCTGGCCGAGTGGTCCAAGGCACTGGTGTTAGCCAACAGTCTCTTCGGAGGCGTGGGTTCAAATCTTACCGCTGGTATTATGTTTGAAAGACTGCAGCTTGAAAAGACATCAAAAATTCAGTTTTTGGTGGAAAAATTCCTTCTCTTTTAGAAGTAATTTATTTTAGTTACTACAGATTTTTAACCCAATTAATTTCCTTTAAAATGAGCCATTGAACAACTATCTACGATGCTCCAGTGCCAAGCTATCTCTGGAAACAAAGAAAAAAAAAATATATTGCTTAGGCAAGAATGTTGTAGTACCTGCTACTTTTTTTGATTTTCAAGCCAATATATTTCCCTTGCGGTTCAAGCCAAGGGACAGAAAGTTTACTATACAGGGATTTCGGACAATGCGGTTCTACTGGTGTACTTTTTGTTTTGATCTGACTCCTTTGTTAGGAACTATGGGTTTTTATATTTCTTAACATTGGACGTGATCGTCTCTTACTAGGTTGCTAGCTACCGCTGCAACCCGGATGTACCAGTGTCCAGTTGTTTAGTGTTCAGATGTTCAGTGTTCAAGACAACCGTGACCTATCTTGATTTTGCATTAGTAAATTCAGTTCTATGATGGCCTGGAGGGGGGGGGGCATTCGCCCTCCGATTGCGTTTGACTATTAATAAGGGCACTAGCCATGGGGGGGGGCGTTCACCCTCCGATCGCTTTTGACTATTAATAAGGGCACTAGCTATCTCAGTTACTATTGAATGAGCCCTTTTTGAAGTTTCTACGACAACGCATTCTATAAAACCTAATATGCCCCCAGGGCATAACTTACGCTCTTAGTCTGGAGGGCTGTAGGGGGGGGGATTCTCAGACTCAGAACATAATTTCCGGACCCTTCAACTATGTTCAAGAAAATGACTCTATAAAAATGTTAATCGAAAGTGTTTGGGGAAATGATGGGCATGGAGCGGGGATGATTCTTCATCCGATTACTTTCGACTATTAAAAAGGACAATAGTCCTCTCAATTTCCATTCCAATGACCCCTTTTTGAAGTTTTTACGACAACATTTTATATAAAAGCATTATACGCCCCCTGGGCACAAGTTACAATCCTAGCCCTGAGGACTGTAGGGGGTTTATCATAATCAAGAAACAAAATTTCCAGACCCTTCAACTACGTTCAACGAAATTGCTATATCAAAATTTCGCTCGGAATTGTTTGGGTAAATCATGGGTATGGGGGGGGGCATTTGCCCTCTGATCGCTTTTGATTATTAATAAGGGCACTAGCCCTCTCAATTCCCAATTGAATGAGTCCTTTTTGAAGTTTCTACGACAACGCATTCTATAAAAACCTTATATGCCCCCAGGAAATAACTAACAACCGTTGCACTGAGGATTGTGTGTGTGTGTGGGGGGGGGGGCTGTCTTCCTCGAAGACCTAATTTTCAGAACTTTAAACTACGTTGAACAAAATGGACTATCAAAAAGAGCAATAGCTCTCTCAATTTCCAATTGAATGAGCCCTTTTTTAAGTTTCAACAACACAGCTTTCTGTCAAAACCTTATATGCCCCCAGGGCATAATTTACAACCCTTACCCTGAGGGATGTGGAGGGGGGGGGTTGTCGGCCTTAATGACCTAATTTCTTTAACTCTTAACTACGTTGAAAAAAGCGGCTATCTCAAAATTTTGATTCGATGTGGTTGGGGAAATGGTGGGCGTGAGAGGGAGGTTATTTTCCCTCCAATCACTTTCCACTATTAAACAGAGCACTAGCCCTTTCATTTTCCAATCTAATGAGCCCTTTTTGAATTTTCTACGACAACACTTTCTATAAAAACCTAATGTGCCCCAAGGGCATAACTTACAACCCTTGCCTTGAGGGGTGTGGGGGTGCTCATCCTCAAAGACATAATTTCCAGAACTTTCAACTACGTTGAAGAAAATGGCTATCTCAAAATTTTGATCGGATGTGTCTGGGGAAATGGCGGGCAAGGACGGGGTGTTATTTGGCTTCCAATCACTTTCGACTATTAAAAAGGGCACTAGCCATTACAATTTCAATCGAATGAGCCTTTTTCAAAGTTTCTACGACAACTCCTTCGATACGAAGTGCCTTGGTCTAAAGAAAAAAACAATAAATAATACATTGTGCCAACATCGCTCTTTACTTAGGCAGCGCTATTGAACTGCCTATGAAATCATTCCTGAAAACCATAATTTTTAAGATTTTGTTAGCTGTTTAGTTATTTTAAAACTGCATAGCTACATGTAGAGGTAATTTTCATTAAAAGTTGAATTCCAAAACTGTTAAAATGAAACATAAATCAATCATTAAATTATGTTCTTAAATTATGCGTGTTTATCTTTGTTTATTTGTTATTTATCTATAAGGCTACATATTCGTTTTACCGCTAATATCGGTAACAAAAAACGTCATTGGACGTTACTATACGTCCAATGACGTACTAAGTGAAGTGAAACAAATCGTCATAGTGACATTACTAAGCATTAGTGTTTTTAGTTTTAATATTTTGGAATTTAAATCAAACACCTTTTGGATAATTACATTAATATTTATCATCGAATTGCTTCACATGGAACTTTTTAATATTTCATATAATTAGCTGTAAAAAACACTATCAAACAGTACAATTTAGAATATGAGGAACAATATTCTTAAGTGCAATGATTCTTCTCGAACACTTGTATAATGAAATTCCATTTATTGAATTTGTTAATTGTGATTTATACATCACTCGTTTCTATAGATGCAAAGCCAATTGAAAGATATTCAATGCAAGAAAATGTAACAAGTGGCCTATTAAGCAAAGAGAAAAGAATGAGGGATAAAAACCCTGTTGATGTTTTCTGTGATTACCTGAGCGTAATGTCGTATGACTATTTAATTAAAAAGAGAGTTCACTACTTTACTTTAATTTCCCGGAAAATTACTAATGTTGAAAAGTACTTAGGCTTTGACTCGGTTACCACTTCTAAGGCTGATTTGTCAATTAATCAAACCCATGGAGACGTTGAAGCCCGACGTGAAAAGCTAACAATGGACCTTTTGTTAGAATTATATCCTACCTCTGGACCTTTTGTGCAGCTGCTGTACAGCT
This sequence comes from Artemia sp. Qi Xiang Cuo, assembly GCF_049724085.1. Classification (NCBI taxonomy): domain Eukaryota; kingdom Metazoa; phylum Arthropoda; class Branchiopoda; order Anostraca; family Artemiidae; genus Artemia; species Artemia sp. Qi Xiang Cuo. The sequence goes on along the minus strand of NC_142798.1, from coordinate 47,673,741 downwards.
CCCATGAGCAGCTGAAGAACCAAACATACATAGATAAACTGAAACCTGCTTTAAGTAATCTTAGAATTAAGGTTGACAGACTAAAGGCTTTTAATGAGGAAGAGATACAAATTCAGACAAATATTGCCTCAAATGTAATTACAAATATAAACATTTCTACAGTGACTGAGGAAATAAGGAAAATGAAAGTGAAAAAAGATGAAAATAGGGCAAATGAGACTGATCATGCTAGTTTTGGAAGCACTGCTACTCTTCAGCAAATATTCCCTGCTTTTGCCGATGATTCACAATTGCCGGTGACAAACACTCCCGATGCCAGCGGAATCACCAAGAAGATTCATGACAATAGTGCTGGGAATGATTCCATGACGTATGGGACAATAATAGCAGTAGTCTTTGGAGGCCTGTTAGTTATTTCAGCAATAGGATTTTTAGTTTACATTCGGTGGGACAAGAGAAAAAATGAGCAGCCGCTTCCATGAGCAGCTGAAGAACCAAACAAACACAAATAAATTGAAACCTGCTTTAAGTAATCTTAGAATTAAGGTTGACAGACTAAAAGCTTTTAATGAGGAAGAGATACAAATTCAGACATATATTACCTCAACTATAATTACAAATGTAAACAGTTCTAAAATGACTGAGGAAATAAGGAAAATGAAAGTGAAAAAAAAACGAAATGGGGCAAATTAGAATTAAGGTTGATCACAAAGAAGATTCATGACAATAGTGTTGGGAATGATTCAATGATGTATGGGACAATAATAGCAGGAGTCTTTGGAGGCCTTGTAGCTATTTCAGCAATAGGACTTGGAACTTACATTTGGTGGGATAAGAGAAAAAATCCACCTTTTTGTCGAATAGTTCTGTTTATACATAAGAAGTTGTTAAAAGTTTCGCATACCTTGAGTATCTCTACGCAGAACCAGTGTTTAGTTCTATCACACATGAGGTGATAACCAGTGTTCATATCATCACCCATAAGGCTGGGGAAAATAGGCTTAGAACCGTCTTTGTTGTGGACTTGTCTTGACTGTGAAGTAATAAATTCAGTTCTGTAAAAAAAACAAATGTACCATTCTATATGTGACTACTGCTGCAACCCAAATTCATATATATAGTTATTTATGAGAGGCAACCTGGCCGAGTGGTCCAAGGCACTGGTGTTAGCCACCAGTCTCTTCGGAGGCGTGCGTTCAAATCTTACCGCTGGTATTATGTTTGAAAGACTGCAGTGTGAAAAGACATCGAAAATGCAGTATTTGGTGGAAAAATTTATTCTCTTTTAGAAATAATTTATTTTAGTTACAATAGATTTTTAACCCAATTAATGTCCTTTAAAATGAGCCATTAAACAACTATCTACGATGCTCCAGTGCCAAGCTATCTCTGGAAACAAAGAAAAAAAAAATATACTGCTTAGGCAAGAATGTTGTAGTAGCTGCCACTTTTCTTGATTTTCAAGTCAATATATTTCTCTTGCTGTCCAAGCCAAGGGACAGAAAGCTTACTATACAGGGATTTCGGACAAGGCGGTTCTACTGGTGTACTTTTTTTTTTGATCTAACTCCTTTGTTAGGAACTATGGGTTTTTATATTTATTAACATTGGACGTGATCGTCTCTTACTAGGTTGCTAGCTACCGCTGCAACCCGGATGTACCAGTGTCCAGTTGTTTAGTGTTCAGATGTTCAGTGTTCAAGACAACCGTGACCTATCTTGATTTTGCATTAGTAAATTCAGTTCTATGATGGCCTGGAGGGGGGGGGGGGCATTCGACCTCAGATCGCTTTTGAATAGTAATAAGGGCACTAGCTATCTCAGTTACTATTGAATGAGCCCTTTTTGAAGTTTCTACGACAACGCATTCTATAAAACCTAATATGCCCCCAGGGCATAACTTACGCTCTTAGTCTGGAGGGCTGTAGGGGGGGGGGGGATTCTCATACTCAGAACATAATTTCCGGACCCTTCAACTATGTTCAAGAAAATGACTCTATAAAAATGTTAATCGAAAGTGTTTGGGGAAATGATGGGCATGGAGCGGGGATGATTCTTCATCCGATTACTTTCGACTATTAAAAAGGACAATAGTCCTCTCAATTTCCATTCCAATGACCCCTTTTTGAAGTTTTTACGACAACATTTTATATAAAAGCATTATACGCCCCCTGGGCACAAGTTACAATCCTAGCCCTGAGGGCTGTAGGGGGGTTATCAAACTCAAGAAACAAAATTTCCAGACCCTTCAACTACGTTCAACAAAAGGGCTATATCAAAATGTTGATCGGAAGTGTTTGGTGAAATGATGGGTATGGGGGGGGGGGCATTTGCCCTCCGATTGCTTTTGACTATTAATAAGGGCACTAGCCATATCTATTCCCATTTGAATGATCCCTTTTTGAAGTTTCTACGACAACGCATTCTATTAAAACCTTATATGCCCCCAGGAAATAACTAACAACCGTTGCACTGAGGATTGTGTGTGTGTGTGGGGGGGGGGGCTGTCTTCCTCGAAGACCTAATTTTAAGAACTTTAAACTACGTTGAACAAAATGGACTATCAAAAAGAGCAATAGCTCTCTCGATTTCCAATCGAATAAGTCCTTTGTTAAGTTTCTACAACACAGCTTTCTTTCAAAACCTTATAGGCCCCCAGGACATAATTTACAACCCTTACCCTGAGGGATGTGGAGGGGGGGGGGGGGGGTTGTCGGCCTTAATGACCTAATTTCTTTAACTCTTAACTACGTTGAAAAAAGCGGCTATCTCAAAATTTTGATTCGATGTGGTTGGGGAAATGGTGGGCGTGAGAGGGAGGTTATTTTCCCTCCAATCACTTTCCACTATTAAACAGAGCACTAGCCCTTTCATTTTCCAATCTAATGAGCCCTTTTTGAATTTTCTACGACAACACTTTCTATAAAAACCTAATGTGCCCCAAGGGCATAACTTACAACCCTTGCCTTGAGGGGTGTGGGGGCCTCATCCTCAAAGACATAATTTCCAGAACTTTCAACTACGTTGAAGAAAATGGCTATCTCAAAATTTTGATCGGATGTGTCTGGGGAAATGGCGGGCAAGGACGGGGTGTTATTTGGCTTCCAATCACTTTCAACGATTAAAAAGGGCACTAGCCATTACAATTTCCAATCGAATGAGCCTTGTTCAAAGTTTCTACGACAACTCCTTCGATACGAAGTGCCCTGGTCTAAAAAAAAACAAAAAACAATAAATAATACATTGTGCCAACATCGTTCTTTACTTAGGCAGCGCTATTGCACTGCCTATGAAATCATTCCTGAAAACCATAATTTTTAAGATTTTGTTAGCTGTTTAGTTATTTTAAAACTGCATAGCTACATGTAGAGGTAATTTTCATTAAAAGTTGAGTTCCAAAACTGTTAAAATGAAACATAAATCAATCATTAAATTATGTTCTTAAATTATGCGTGTTTATCTTTGTTTATTTGTTATTTATCTATAAGGCTACATATTCGTTTTACCGCTAATATCGGTAACAAAAAACGTCATTGGACGTTACTATACGTCCAATGACGTACTAAGTGAAGTGAAACAAATCGTCATAGTGACATTACTAAGCATTAGTGTTTTTAGTTTTAATATTTTGGAATTTAAATCAAACACCTTTTGGATAATTACATTAATATTTATCATCGAATTGCTTCACATGGAACTTTTTAATATTTCATATAATTAGCTGTAAAAAACACTATCAAACAGTACAATTTAGAATATGAGGAACAATATTCTTAAGTGCAATGATTCTTCTCGAACACTTGTATAATGAAATTCCATTTATTGAATTTGTTAATTGTGATTTATACATCACTCGTTTCTATAGATGCAAAGCCAATTGAAAGATATTCAATGCAAGAAAATGTAACAAGTGGCCTATTAAGCAAAGAGAAAAGAATGAGGGATAAAAACCCTGTTGATGTTTTCTGTGATTACCTGAGCGTAATGTCGTATGACTATTTAATTAAAAAGAGAGTTCACTACTTTACTTTAATTTCCCGGAAAATTACTAATGTTGAAAAGTACTTAGGCTTTGACTCGGTTACCACTTCTAAGGCTGATTTGTCAATTAATCAAACCCATGGAGACGTTGAAGCCCGACGTGAAAAGCTAACAATGGACCTTTTGTTAGAATTATATCCTACCTCTGGACCTTTTGTGCAGCTGCTGTACAGCTCCCATGAGCAGCTGAAGAACCAAACATACATAGATAAACTGAAACCTGCTTTAAGTAATCTTAGAATTAAGGTTGACAGACTAAAGGCTTTTAATGAGGAAGAGATACAAATTCAGACAAATATTGCCTCAAATGTAATTACAAATATAAACATTTCTACAGTGACTGAGGAAATAAGGAAAATGAAAGTGAAAAAAGATGAAAATAGGGCAAATGAGACTGATCATGCTAGTTTTGGAAGCACTGCTACTCTTCAGCAAATATTCCCTGCTTTTGCCGATGATTCACAATTGCCGGTGACAAACACTCCCGATGCCAGCGGAATCACCAAGAAGATTCATGACAATAGTGCTGGGAATGATTCCATGACGTATGGGACAATAATAGCAGTAGTCTTTGGAGGCCTGTTAGTTATTTCAGCAATAGGATTTTTAGTTTACATTCGGTGGGACAAGAGAAAAAATGAGCAGCCGCTTCCATGAGCAGCTGAAGAACCAAACAAACATAGATAAATTGAAACCTGCTTTAAGTAATCTTAGAATTAAGGTTGACAGACTAAAAGCTTTTAATGAGGAAGAGATACAAATTCAGACATATATTACCTCAACTATAATTACAAATATAAACAGTTCTAAAATGACTGAGGAAATAAGGAAAATGAAAGTGAAAAAAAAACGAAATGGGGCAAATTAGAATTAAGGTTGATCACAAAGAAGATTCATTACAATAGTGTTGGGAATGATTCAATGATTTATGGGACAATAATAGCAAGAGTCTTTGGAGGCCTTGTAGCTATTTCAGCAATAGGACTTGGAACTTACATTTGGTGGGACAAGAGAAAAAATCCACCTTTTTGGCGAATAGTTCTGTCTATACATAAGAAGTTGTTAAAAGTTTCGCATACCTTGAGTATCTCTACGCAGAACCAGTGTTTAGTTCTATCACACATGAGGTGATAACCAGTGTTCATATCATCACCCATAAGGCTGGGGAAAATAGGCTTAGAACCGTCTTTGTTGTGGACTTAACTTGACTGTGAAGTAATAAATTCAGTTCTGTAAAAAAAACAAATGTACCATTCTATATGTGACTACTGCTGCAACCCAAATTCACAAATATATTTATTTATGAGAGGCAGCCTGGCCGAGTGGTCCAAGGCACTGGTGTTAGCCACCAGTCTCTTCGGAGGCGTGGGTTCTAATCTTACCGCTGGTATTATGTTTGAAAGACTGCAGTGTGAAAAGACATCAAAAATGCAGTTTTTGGTGGAAAAATTTATTCTCTTTCAGAAATAATTTATTTTAGTTACTATAGATTTTTAACCCAATTAATTTCCTTTAAAATGAGCCATTGAACAACTATCTACGATGTTCCAGTGCCAAGCTGTCTCTGGAAACAAACAAAAAAAAAATATCCCGTTTAGGCAGAATGTTGTAGTAGCTGCCACTTTTCTTGATTTTCAAGCCAATATATTTCCCTTGCTGTTCAAGCCAAGGGACAGAAAGTTTACTATACAGGGGTTTCGGACAAGGCGGTTCTAATGGTGTACTTTTGTTTTGATCTGACTCCTTTGTTAGGAACTATGGGTTATTATATTTCTTAACATTGGACGTGATCGTCTCTTACTAGGTTGCTAGCTACCGCTGCAACCCGGATGTACCAGTGTCCAGTTGTTTAGTGTTCAGATGTTCAGTGTTCAAGACAACCGTGACCTGTCTTGATTTTGCATTAGTAAATTCAGTTCTATAGAAAAACAAATGTACCATTCTATATGTATCTATTTGAAAAAAAAAACTTTTCTAAAGAGTTGAAGAGGCTGAGTCACAAGTTCGAACCTTAAAACGTACAGGGATTAGGAGGTACAGTCGGGGGGCTGCCGCCCCCCAAATCCCCCACTTTTGCAGCCTCTTTTGTTAAGGTTTTTTAAGTCCTGTAGCCTACAGTCAGTTGGTCGTACCAAGTTCATCACATTATAGCTTGTTATCGGTTAAGAAAAAATCTCCTGTAAAAAATCCAGCAAACAGGCTCAGTACTGTTTCTAATCAAAGAGATGCAATAGGATGTTCTTACGGTAAAAAATTCAAGCAGACTTCGTTCGTGTTGCAAAGTATTTCTTTGCAAGGGAAAAAGGGGGGTTGAGGGGGGGGGGAGACCCCCAAAATAAAAACCTTAACAAAAGAGGCTGCAAAAGCGGAAGCACGTTTTTGTACAGTTTATTACTTATTATTGCTTGACTAACTGTTAGCTGATCATGTCGGGAGTTAAAGTTGGGGGGCTACCGCCCCCAAACCCCCCGCTTTTGAAGATTCTTTTGTCAATGCATTTAATTCCTGAATACTCAAATCAAATGCACAGTAAGATTTTCTTTTTTCAACTTTTCTTCGAGCTTGCGGGTATACTGCATGTTATCAAAGCAGTGGAGACTTACCTGTAAGCTGAAGGCCGACTGCGATATTCTTCTGGAGACGCCTGTTGAGCCGAAGTGTTTAATAGATTGGATTTAAAAAAGAAACTGAGTTTCTTTTTTAAACTTTAAATTTAAGAGATACTACTTTAAATTCTATATATAAAAAATTCACTCTTACGGGGAATCGAACCCGGTTCTTCCGAATGATAAACAACATTAGTGACCACTGTACCATCAGAAACTGTTGATGCATGATTTTTAGTCTCTGGAATCTATTTTCGACGCAAGCAAATAGAAAGTAAGATTTTTGTTTTTCGACAAAAAAAACTTCTGGGAAAGAGCTGGAATTTTTGGAAGCTTGCAGTCGGTCTTGTCAGGTTAAGAGAGCTATTTTGATCTAATTTAATAATGAAATACAATACTTTTAGGAATTTCAAAAATTAACATGGGCACTTATAGGAAAACGAGGTTTTTCGTAAATGTAAATTCGGGGGATAATTTTTTCGGTCTGAAAATATCAAAAGGCCCTAACAGGTCGAATTCCGATTCAAATGAGTCCTCATTCACCCGGATCCGTTGCCAACTGTGGCCTGTAGGCGTGTCAGATAAAAACAAGTGGGGGGTTTTTGGAAAACAGGGAAGGAATGATCGGATTGAGCTGAAATTTTGAGGATAAGCTCCCAGGCCCTAGGAAAGATTATGCTCTAAATTTCAGCCCGATCGGACAACGTTAAAGGGGAGCTATGGTGGGAAAAATTAACATGGGCTCTTATAGGAAAACGAGGTTTTTCGTAAATGTAAATTCGGGGGATAATTATTTCGGTCCGAAAATCTCCCACTTCCTAACAGGTCGACTTCCGCTTCGAATGAGTCCTCATTCACCCGGATCTGTTGCCAACTGTGGCATGTAAGCGTGGCTAAAAAAAATTTTTTTATGAACATTAAGTGGGTATATTTGGTTTTTGGAAAACAGGGAAGGAGTGATCGGATTGAGCTGAAATTTTGAGGATAAGCTTCCAGGCCCCAGGAAAGCTTATCCTCTAAATTTCAGCCCGATTGGACAACGTTAAAGGGGGGCTGTGGTGGGAGGGTTGAAACTTCCGGCCCACTTTCCCCCATGAAGATAAAGTCAGAAGCGGGTGAAATTTTGCATGTTTTTTAGTTTGAGCTTAGGCTACAAAATGCGATCACCGCCGTTTCTCTTCGACAGCTAGGACCGGAAATTGCTTAAAATTGTGGTGGTTCGCCTCTTTAAAGAGGGATAAGTGTGCCTCCTTGATGTGCCAGTGTTCTGTTCTATATATAAAATTTTTCTAGTCATGCATTATACTTAACCTAAATTGTATTCAAAACCATCAACTGAAAAAATACAATGGTTTCACTTCAATATGTAGTAAGACACAAATATAGCTTAGTAGCTTTCATTCAAAGAAAAAACAATCTATAAATCAATCTGTGAATACGATCTATAATACAACTACGATTATGACTTCAATCATGAATCTTGTCCATGAAAATGCAGTTTTTTTTGTAAAAATAAAATGTGGATTTTATTTTAAATATATTTTTTATTACAAAAGGCACTAGATGTGGGAATTTCCTTTAAAGTGAGCCATTTAAAAGCCCTCTACGATGCTTCAGTGCCCATCTATCTGAAAAGAAAAAAAATTCCCTTCAATGCAAAATATTATCATAACGAACAATTTTCTTGTTTTTCAAGCCAAGGGGCTGTAAGTTCCTTTTATAGGGGTTTTAGATCAAGGTGGTTCTAATGGTGTATTTTTTAGTTGGATCTGACACTATTTCTGTCTTATTTCTTATTGTAGGACTTAAACATCTCTTACTAGGTTGTCGCTACCTCTGCAACCCTGATTGCCGCTACCACTGAAACCCTGATGATCAAACCCTGAAATTACAAACAGGAAAAGTCCTACGGCTCTTTCTTTGTTTGAATAGTAAGAGACAAATCTAAAAAAAAATCAAGCAGCTAAATAAGTCGAATATGGCCCCATACCCTAAAAAAGCTTACGGATGATAATACTGTAACCCAGATTACTACTAGCTATAGCTCCTTCTTTAATATAACTTTATGACACTATGTAATTACATTATAATTCAGTTACTATGTACTACAGTTCGTTCTTTAGCGTAACTTGACACCATTGTGATGAACTATACCGATGTCATCAGAGGTAACGTCATAATATAGCGTTTTTCTATTTACGTCATATTTGTAATAAAACTATGACGACTTTCATTATCTAGTATATGAAAATGCAGTTTTTTGTTTAAGTATTGATTTTGTTTTACATGTTTTTTTTAATTACAAAAGCACATAGGGGTGACATATTCCTGGTGTTAATAACATAATCTACTACAGGGTTATAGAAAAATGTGGTTTTTCGTAAAAAATTGATTATACTAAAATTCTTTTTACAAAATAACATAAAAAGGTATTACAGTGTTACAAAATAAATAACATAATTTACAAGATAAAATAACATAACTTACTACAGTCTTATAGAAAAATGTAGTTTTTCGTAAAAAAAAAATTGACTATATTAATAAAAAAAAAATTTTAACTACAGAAGACACTAGATGTGGCAATTTCCTTTAAAATGAGCCATTAAACAACTCTCTACAACTTTCCAGTACCAAGCTAGCTGCGGAAAAGAAAAAAGAAAGAAAGAAAAAAAGATGCCATACAGGCGGGATATCGTGGTTTTTGCCACTTTTCTTGATTTTCAAGCCAATATTTTTCCCTTGTTGTTGAAGCCAAGGGACAGTAAGTCTTTTATATTAGGGTTTCGGACAAGGCAGTTGTAATAGTATACTTCTTGTTTTGATCTGGCTCTATTTTAGGAGTTATGTGTTGTAATATTTCTTAGTTTTTGACGTGATCGTCTCTTACTAGGTTCCAGTTACAGCTGCAACCCGGATTTGCAATTTAAAACTAAAATAAAATTTATTTAAGATTTCAGTTACTATGGGCTATGGCTCGTCGTTTAATGTATATCCTTTTAAAACTAACTATACCGATCCTTTATATAAACAAGCCAAGAGACAGAAAGTTTTATGTATAGGGGTCTCGGACGAGGCGGCTCTAATGGTGTACTTTTTGTTTTGATCTGACTCTCTTTTTAGGAGTTATGGGTTTTTATATTTCTTAACATTGGACGTGATCGTCTCTTACTAGGTTGGCAGCTACCGCTGTAAGCCGGATGTACCACTGTATATAAATATAATACAGTATGATCATTCCCTATCTCAACCATTATACAAAGCCGGACCGAGATGCAAGTGCTCCGGAGAACATTTCAACAACTATAAACATAAGCGACATTCGAGTTTTTCACGGGTAGACAAGTCAGATTTCTCTTGAACGCGAAACTTGGCTTCACCTTTGTAACACTAAATTTTAAAGAATGTAATTTTAAATTAATTTATTCCAATACATATATAAAAATCGGTAATTAGTAGTGCAATGTTATTATTAGATGTTATTAGGAATTAAAAGTAGGTTAAAAGTAGCTGGTTTCAAAGGTATTTTGAGAAAGTTTCTACGAAAATACACGTTTCAGGGTAATATACACTAAACCGCTGATGGCAGATTAAATGAGAGGAGCTGTTTGTACGCGCCGAGGATGTAGTAGCCCAAAATCACTGAGCCGTGATCTTACTGTTATATTATTTATATACAGTGAGCTGTACAAACCTATACTATAGTTAAGTTGCCTATGAAATTAGTATGGACAAGAGTTTATTCTTTATTATAATCATCAAGATTACCCATAAAAATTTAGCTTTTTGTAAAAATTGATTGTATTTTAAAACTATATTCTTTTTAATTACAAAAGACACTAGATAGAGCAATTTTCTTTAAAATGAGCCATTAAACAGCTCTCTGTGATTTTCCAGTGTCCAGCTAGCTGAGGAAAACAAACAAACGAAAAAAAACATACCGTCGATACAGAATGTTCTACTTCAAGTCACTTTTCTTGTTTTTCAAGCCAACATATTTTCTTTGTTGTTCAAGCCAAGAGATGTAAGTTTCCTATACAGGAGTTTCGGACATGGCAGTTCTAATAGGGCACTTTGTGTTTCGATCTGACATTATTTTCAAGAGGTATGGGCTATTGTATTTCTTAGTCTGGGACGTGATCTTCTATTACTAGGTTGCAAGCTACCGGTGCAACCCGGATCATATATGGTTACAACCTACGATTATGACATCATTTATCAAGCTTGTACATGAAAATGCAGTTTTTTTGTAAAAAATGATTCTATTTTAAAAGCTATCTTCTTTTTAATTACAAAAGGCACTGGATAGAGCAATTTTCTTTAAAATGAGCAATTAAATAGCTCTCTATGATTTTCCAGTGCCCATCTAGCTGAGGAGAACAAAAAACGGAAAAATAGATGCCGTCGATGCAGAATGTTTTAGTTCAAGTCACTTTTCTTGTTTTTCAAGTCAACATATTTTCTTTGTTTCCTGTACAGGAGTTTTAGACAAGGCAGTTCTAATAGGGCACTTTGTTTTTCGATCTGAAACTATTTTTAAGAGTAATGGGCTTTTGTATTTCTTAGTATGGGACGTGATCGTCTATTACTAGGTTGCAAGCTACCGCTGCAACCCGTATCATATATGGTTACAACCTACGATTATGACGTCATTCATCAAGCTCGTACATAAAAATGCAGCTTTTTTTTTGTAAAAAATTATTTCATTTTAAAAACTATTTGTTTTTTAATTACAAAAGGCACTAGATGTAGCAATTTCCTTTAAAATGAACTATTAAACAGATCTATATGATTTTCCAGTGCCAAGCTAGCTGAGTGGAAAAAACGGAAAAAATAAGATGCCGTCAATGCAGAATCTTCTAGTTCAATCACCTTTCTTGTTTTTCAAGTCAACATATTTTCTTTGCTGTTCAAGCCAAGAGACTGCAAGTTTCCTATACAGGAGTTTCAGACAAGGAAGTTCTAATAGGGCACTTTGTGTTTCGATCTGACGCTATTTTTAGGAGTTATGGGCTATTGTATTTCTTAGTATGGGACGTGATCGTCTATTACTAGGTTGCAAGCTACCGCTGCATTCCGAATCATATATGGTTACAAACTACAATTATGACGTCATTCATCAAGCTTGTACATGAAAATGCAGTTGTTTTTGTAAAAAATGATTCTATTTTAAAAATTATTTGTTTTTTAATTACAAAAGGTACTAGATGTAGAAATTTCCTTTAAAATGAGCTATTAAACAGCTCTCTATGATTTTCCAGTGCTAAGCTAGCTGAGTGGAAATAAACGAAAAAAATAAGATGCCGTCGATGCAGAATATCGTAGTTCAAGCCACAGTTCAAGCCACAGACATATTTTCTTTGTTGTTCAAGCCAAGAGACTGTAAGTTTCTTACATAGGAGTTTCGGACAAGGCGGTTCTAATCGTGTACTTTGTGTTTCGATCTTACACATTTTTTAAGGATTTATGAGCTATTTTATTTCTTAGTATGGGACGTGATCGTCTCTTACTAGGTTGCAAGCTACCGCTGGAACCCGGACAATGGGCACATTGCATAATCTACAACCCTTTCCTCAGGGGCTGTTGGGGGCATGGCATCCCCAGAGGTATTGCTTTTATATCTTTTGACTATTTTTAACACAGTGGCTGTTTTATAATTTTGATCAGTGTTTAAGCGAGGCATCTAAAATGACAAGTTTCAAGTTAATAATCTTGACCGTTCCTAAGATATGGAAGGTACGGTTTTTTGATAGCCTAGATGCACATAGTGACTTTTGATTTTAGCACAACATATCCTTTAATATTTTCCGAAATTTTGCCTCAATACCCTTAGATTTTTTGGATATACAGAGGATTAAACATTACCTTCTTTGTCAATGATAAATATTGCATATAAGAAATGAATAAATTGTATAATTTACATTCCCTGCCCCGGGGGCTGTGAGGGGTATGACATCCCTGGACCGTATTTGTTAGAACTTTTGACTATTTTGAACAAACAATGTCTTTTTGGAATTATTATCACTGTTGAAGGGAGGGATCTAAAGGACTAGGGCTGGTGGCCCTCCAATCACTCTTCAACATCCCCTGAACTTGCCCTGAAAGTTTCACCTTAATACCGCAAGCCTCTTGGTAGACCCAGGATCAAACATGGCCCCTTTTTACAATAGCCAACCTTATATATGAAAAATGGGCAACTTGGAAACCTTAAGACCCTCGCCCCAGGGACCTAGAGACCATGTCATCCCCAGAAGCATAGCTGTTTGACCTTTGTACTATTTTGAAGAAGATGGCTATCCTAAGTCTTTGATGGGATGTCTTTGGGGGAGAGCAGCTAAAAAGGGCATAGAAAGGGGTCTGGTTGCAATCTGACGACTTTCACCATCCCCTTTAATATATCCTGAAAGTTTCAACTTAATGCCTTCAGCCGTTCTTAAGATATTACACATATGCCTTTTTGATAAACTGGATGCACATAGTTTCTTTTGATTTAGTCTAGAGTACCCCTCAACATTATCCGAAGTTCCACCTTAATACCCTTAGTCTTTTCGGACACGCCCAGAATCAAACATTTATCGTTTTCATAAGTCTTAATTCTGCCTTTAAACAATGGCCAAATTGCATAGTTTACAATCTGTGCCTGGGACTGTAGGGGCATGGATATCCGGTAGGCATAGTTATTAGACCTTTTGACTATTTGAAAAAAATGGCTTTTTCATAATTTGGATTGGTTTTCACAGGAGGCGGCATTTAAAGGGCAAGGGGGTGGCTTGTTGTCCTCTAACAAGAAGCATAACCCTCAATATTCCCCAAAATTTCACCTTAATACCCTTACTCTTTTCGGACATACGCAGAATCAAACATTCCCCCTTTTGATAATGATGAACCCTGTATTCAAACAATGGACAAATAGCATAATTTACAATCTTTGCCTGGGGCTGTGGGGGCATGGAATGCCCGGAGGCATAGTTATTAGACTATTTGACTATGTTGAACAAAATAGCTTTTTCATAATTTAGATCAATGTTGAGGAGAGGGATTTATAGGGCAAGTGGGTGGCTTGTTGTTCTCCGATCACTCTTCAACATCCCCCTCTACATGAAATTTCCTGTAAAACTTAATGCCCACAGCCATTCCTTATATATCGCTGATACGCCCTTTTGACAACCAGCATGTACAGAGTGTGTCTACGATTTTGTTCTACATCCCTCTCAAAGTTTTCCTTAAATTTTCACCTTAATACCTTTAGTCTTTTTGGGGATCCAGGATTAAATATGCTCCCTTCTTACAATTAAAAACCTTATATCTTAAAAATTGGCAATTCGCATAACTTACAGCCCTTGCTCCGGTGACTTTGAAGGGTTATGTTAACCCAACAGGCTTAGTTGTTTGACCTTTGGACTGTTTTGAACAAAATGGCTGTCTTAAAATTGTTATTGGATGTCTTCGGAGAAAAAATGGCTTGTGAGGGGAGCTGGATGCCCTTCGATTATTTTTAAATATTTAAAAGGCCACTGAACTTTCAATTTCTAGTCACATGAGCCCCCTCCAATTTTTAAACGACCATCCCTTCCATATGAGGTGGCTTGGAGGAAAATAATTAACAAGAATACATTGAAGCCTTATCGCTGTTAACCATAGGCAACGCTCGAGCGTTTTGATAGTAATGAAAATAATGTAATGATAGAAATAAAATTAATGCTAGAAATGAAAACGAATTCTAGGAATATGTGTGACAGATCAGCGTACACCCTGCTACTATCTAGTTACCTATTATTTATTTAATGTTTTCTTAAGAGCCAATTATATCTTTCACGTCCGATTTTTATTTAAATTTTTAACGAAAATGGCTTTTAGCAGCCAGAGTGTTAGATCTGGGCACACCCCTCCTACAATCCAATGACATCTTTTTTATTTACTTTTTTCTTTGGATTATAATTTAATATTTCTTTCAAGTTCGATTTTTATGTAAACAGCAATGCAAACGAATTGTAACAACAAGTGTGAATGATCTATGCTCACCCTCCTACGATTGAAGAACTTCATATTTGTTTTGGTTTTCTTTAGAGCCTAATTTCATCTTTTTTCAAGTCAAATTTTGATTTAATTATTATTGCCGATGAGTCCAAGCAGCAAGCGTAAAAAATCGGTGCACACCCCTACTACAGTCTAATTACTTCTTAATTACTTTATATTTTCTTTTGAGCCTAGTTTTATCTTTCTTTCAAGTTCGATTTTGCTTAAATATTAATCCACACGACTCCAAGCAACATGCGCCAAAAATCTACGCATATCCCTGCTCTAAACCAATCACCTCTCATTTATTCTGCATTTCTGTCGAGGCTAATTTTATATTTCAAGCTTTAATTCTAGGATTAGTAAAGAAATCGGGATGGGACCCAGGGGGATGGGCTGGACTAAAAAAATCAGAAAAAGGCTATGAAATGCTATTTTCCTCTGTTAATCTGATGTATGACATATGCTGATTTAGATTTTTATGTGCTTTTGCGCTTAAAGTTCGGATCTTTTTTCTGTCTTTCTCTGGCCTTTACCCATCACAAATGAACATCAAAGATAACAAAGACTATTTTGCTTGACCCTAGTATTTTTCTACGTAGTCATTGAAACCTGGAGGCTGCTTTTTTAAATCCACCAAAACATACAAGTACGCAATGATAGACGCAAAATTATAGAATAACATATAAAAATTTTTGAAAAAAATTCGTTGACTTGCTCTTCTATTTATTGAGGGTTGGAGGTTAATTTTTTTTTAAACAAATCCCCCATATTTATTTTAAATGATTTAAAAAATTCCTAGCAAGACATGACAAGTTCCAGTCCCCCCCTCCCTTATAATAAACCTATATTTTATGCTTCAATGATACGAATATAAAGATTTTACAAATGCTTTCCTCTGTAAATTACGCCATCGCACCCATCCTCCACATCTTTTTATATCTGATTAGTATAACCTTCATATTTTCATTTGAGATTGATTTTGTCTTTCTTTCAAGCACAGTTTTTATTTCAATAGTAAAGAAAACGGCTCTTACCAACAAAATCATTAGATCTGTGCAAGCTCCTGCTGCAATCGATACACCTCTTATTTACTTTATGTGTTTTTTCTAGTTTTTTTTTATCTTTTAAATTTCCCTTCCAAGTCTCTTAATTTCCGAATTTTTCAACTAAACTCTTCGCATTCTGTTTTACTTTTG
Organism: Artemia sp. Qi Xiang Cuo; assembly: GCF_049724085.1. Lineage (NCBI taxonomy): Eukaryota > Metazoa > Arthropoda > Branchiopoda > Anostraca > Artemiidae > Artemia > Artemia sp. Qi Xiang Cuo. The sequence goes on along the minus strand of NC_142798.1, from coordinate 47,657,882 downwards.
GATCTATTATTTTAAATTTAATGATATTTGTTGCCCCAAGATCCTTTACTTTTGGCTCTATTATTTTAGACTTAATGATATTTTATGTTTATTAATATTTATTAAACTTATTTGATATTTATTAAACTACCAAGATCTTCACCCGAATTATACTCCAACGGATCAGAGCCGTGTCATCCCTAGTCATCCAACAATACCAAGCCGGGTTTCGCCCTGGGAGATCGACCGTTGATCAATTTTTTACTGTTCGCCAAATTTTAGAGAAATATCTGGAATTCGGTCGCGACCTCTATCAACTCTTCATCTACTTCAGTCAAGCATTTGACCTTATTTGGAGAAATGGCCTATGGCATATCCTCCTCCATTACGGAATCCCACGAAACCTTGTAGATCTTATCAAGGATATGTACTCAAAATTTGGGAGTCGCGTCATGACTAGTGAAGGTCTCACTGACAGTTTCCAGACTTCCGCAGGTGTCCTTCAAGGATGCCTTTTGTCTCCAGAGCTGTTCAACCTTTTCCTCACAGCAGTCTTATCCCTGGTGGAGACAACTTTTGGCGCACCTATAGGGGGTATTCCGATAGATGATCTAGCCTAAGCCGTCTATATCAACGAAATGGCTGAAACACCCGACGATCTACAAGCCGTTGCTAACGACGTCCTCGAAGCCACTAGTTCTTTTGGAATGATCATAAATGTATCAAAAACAAAGGCTATGTGCTGCTCACAAAAGCCAAAGGATACAGTTAAGCCTGACCTGAAAATTAATGGAGAGAGTATCCAGTGGGTTGACGAGTTCCCTTACCTCGATAGTCTGATCACCAGCAGCAACAGTCTATCAAAAAACATTAAAAGATGTATCGCCCTCGCGAGTTCCAGTTTCAAGGCCCTTATGCCCATATGGCGAAGCAAGGCTTTGTCTCTGCGGCTTAAGACACGACTTTTTGATACCCTGATCATCCCCATCGCAATCTACTCATGTGAAACATGGACACTAAAGGTAAATGACAACCGTCGACTTGCAGCATTTGAAACTAAGTGCCTCTGCCGCATCGGCGGGATCACTTACCTTGATAGAATCTCAAATGTCGAACTTCTCGAGCGCCTTAAAGTACAACAAACAATTATCATGAAGATCCAGCTCCAGCAACTTCGATGGCTCGGTCACGTACAACGGATGAGTCGGTCTCGTCTCCCAAAAATTACCTTCGAAGGCCAAATTCACGGTTCTCGTCCCCGTGGTCGTCCCCCAAAAAGGTGGAAGGAAAACTTTGCACCTCACCTCCTCTCGGATCTTCTTCGCCTAGCAGAAGACCGCGAAGCATACAAAAGGCACATCCACGCCGTTACGAAGAAAGAGGCCCCAAGACGACCTTCAAGGACGGATGGGACTTAAGTCAAGTCAAGATATTTTATGCCCCCAAAATCCTGAATTATATTTGCGTGTCTCTTTCTTTTTTGTTAATTATAAACTACATCTTTTCTTCATTTTTTTATTGTTAATGATATATCATCATCCAAAAAACCCCAACAGAGACGCATTTTACCCACTTTAATTACCTTAGAATTCCTCAAATATTGCGAAAATTGCCTCCAGTCCTACCGACGCGATACAAGGCTCTGAGAACACCAAATTTAACTCCAGTCTCCCATTTACCACTGAAAGTTCGACAAAAATAATTTTAAAGACGGATAAATGCTCTGGTAATTCATACAAAGCTTCAAGGAATGGAGAACCTTTTTTGCTGTGTCGCAAAATATCTCGCACGACGACATTTTCACTCAAGTAGAAGGGCCTCTACCCAAGAAAATAAAAATCAAGAAGCTACAAGATTTCCCGTAAGCAAAAAGCACTATCAATCAATTTAAAGAGGAGAGACATGGACTCTAACCTCACTAGCCCATGAAAAGGCACAAATATTCTCCTCCAGGGCGGAAAAAAAAATGCTATTATTGATTCTATGACTTGACAAAACGGATGAATACTTCAAGTGGTGAGTGTTAGCTGAAAGGGCCTGAAGTTTTTTGAAGCAATGCAAGTAAGAACTACTTTTCAGCTTTTTAATGAATTTGGGCTAAAGAATGGACCCCTACGGTTTCTTTTGATTTTTTTGAATAAAAATACCCTTTTTGGTAAATGAAATTGAATTATGTAAAAACGGCAACCCAGGTATTGGAACGTCAGTGCTGTATTATGATGAAAAGGACAAAAAGAATGTGCTCTTTGCAACCCTGCAACTCTACATGTTAAATATTATGTTTTTCTTATGATTTTGGAATTGGAAGACAAAGACTATGCTAATTTCTTTCCAATTGTCAATCCTAGCCACCGGATGCCTCACAAATCTCATATTACGAGGTACTATTAAGTCTACCGTCTTAAACCACAATCAAACGAAAAGAGGTTGAATGAATATCTAAAAACTGTTCACCGTATGGTAGAAATTATAAATATAAATTTTGAGCAATGTTTTTGTCAGAGCTCCCTGCAATCAATCCATGTAAAGCTTCATTCAGGAGAAAATCCTTATAAATGCAAGATGTGAATTAAAGCATTTTCCATTATTCAACTTTAAACAGACAACTCCACAATTTTCTTTAAGAAACTCATCAACACCCTTTCATTTATATTTCTTCCATTCTGAAACCGCCTTCTTTTTTTAATGTTAATGAGAAGTAATATTTCTTGCAAAACCAGCAGAGGGCAACAGAATACAGGAAAACACACCATCAGGAAGCTGAAACTACCAATTTGACCCCCCCCCCCCAAATGAAAATTTATCTACCGAAAAAAATGCACGACTTAAACAAAAACTCATACAACACAACAATTTATTGAACAAAACAAAACAAAAGCATAAAACTAGAAAAATAACATACCATGATTCATTAAAGGAATTTGAATGACCGAAAATTTTATGAACAAAAATTGAAACAGATGAAGTTAATTGAAAAAAGTGAAAAGAAAAAATGCTTTAGTGAAAATTGAAAAAAAGGCTTAAAAAAACGAAATTACTCGAACAAAAAATTAAGAAGAAAAAATTGGTCGAAAAACCTTGAAAATACACTATAAATCAGAAAAAAAAAAAAAAATTGCTTGAACAAAAATTGAAAGAGGACAAAATTAATTGAATAATGTTCAGTGAAAAGTGTGGGGAAAAAATTGAAAAAAGCAAAAGCGCTAAAAATGTTGGTACAAATAACTAAAAAGACAAAAAAGCTTTTACAAGGAAAACGAAAAAAATACGAAATTACTTGAAATAAAATTTGAAAAAGACAAAATTTCTCGAAAAAATTGAAAATGACGAAACTACTTCAATGAAATTTTAAAATACGAAATCAATGGAAGATAATTTAAAAAAACAACAACAAAATACTTCAACAAAAATTGAAAAAGCATGAGATTTGAAAAAGAATTGAAAAAACACTTAAAGAAAATAGATTAAGAGGAAGTTGATTAAAAAGAAATTTAAAAAAAAATGAAATTATCAGAAAAAAAAACTGAGAAGACGACATTGCTAGAATATAAAAAAGATCAAAAGGATATATTTGCTTTAAAAATGAAAATATTTAAAAGTCTACCACAAAAATTAAAAAAAGACGGAATAAGCTCAACGAAAACTGGAAACCTTTGAAATACGCTCGGAAAAATTGAAAATTTATTGTTGCTCGCCGAAAATTGAAAGTCTTTCAAATACGCTTAACAAATATTCAAATCACGGAATATCCTCGACAAAAATTAACTAGAAAAGTCTATCAATCTAAAAACAATGTATGTTAAAACTTTCGGGCGAAAATTAAAATTTATGACATCAACAAAATTTTATAACTGTGAAATTTTTTCCAACAAAATAGAAAGCATCTTAATTTCTTCCACAAAACTTGAGTTTTTTCAAATCTTAACGAGTAAAATTGAAAATCTTTTACAAATTAATGAGATCTTAAGAATCTTTATAACTAAATTAAACAAAAAAGACAGAATCTTGTCAACAAAAAAAATTTAAAATAATGAAATCAAGAGTTGAATAAACCTGAAATACTAGAAAAAATAGATTTAGAAGAAATATGTTCGGAAGAAATGGAAAACAGACGGAATCGCTAGAAAAAAACTGAAAAAACGAAATTGCTTGAAGAAAAAATTAATGAAATAAGACGAAACTGCTTTAAAAAAATTGAGAATCATTGAAATCTTTACCAAAAAAAGTGAAGAAACGAAATAAGCTCACGAAAACTATGAATCTTTGAAATACACTCGGAGAAAATTGTATACCGATTTTTGATAAACGAAAATTGAAGTTCTCTAAAATACGCTCGGAAAGAATTGTGATCACTGAATGTCCTTGACAAAAATTAAACAAAGGGTTACCAATCTAAAAACTATGCATGTTAAAATTTTCGGAAAAATCTATGTTTTTCTTTGACATAATTTGACAATTCTGTGAAATCTTTGCTACAAAAATAGGAAATATCTGAATTTCCTCGGCAAAAGCTGAAAATCTTTGAAATATTTCAGAGAAAAATTGAAAATCTGTTACTGTCTAATGAGGTCATCAAAGTCTTTACAACAAAATTTCAAAACGACCAAAACTTGTAAGCCAAAAATTAAAATAGTGACAATCTCGAAATAAAAATTGAAAATGGCAAAAACTTTAGGAAAACAATTTGAAAAAGATTAAATAGCATGAACAAAAAAATAAAAATAAAAAACTAAGAAAACTTTGGAACATAAGATTTGAAGAGGGCGGAATTACGTTAACAAAAAATGGAAATTACTGACAAAAGACAAAAACACAAAACATGTGGACCTTTGACAGAGCTTTTTGGACCTTTTAATTTTTTTTTGTTTAGGATTTTCGTATATTTTCATACTTTGTTTGTGTGATTCTGTCTTTTTCAAATCTTTTTTTTTTACCAGGTTTACACAATTTTCAATTTTATTTCAAAGTCTTAACTCGAGCGATTTTGTCCTTTTTTTTATTTTGTTGTAAAGATTCTAATAATTTTTTAGTAAGAATTCCACAGATTTTAATTTTTTTTGGAGTTCAGATTTTAAACTTTTTCTTGAGATGTCATATTTTTTTCAAAGTTCGTCGAGTAAATTCACTGAGCTTATATAAATGATTTTATTGTTTTGCTGAGCCTGTTTGGTTTTTTGGACGTGCTGTCTTAATATTTCTAAGGATTTTCATGTTTTACTCAATCAATTTTGTCATTTTGAATTTTTTTCAAGTAATTTTGTCTTTTTTCAATATTCTTTAAGCAACTTTGTCGTTTTAAATTTCCGTGGTTAAAGTGATTGCGCCTTTTTCAATTTATTTTCAATTAATTTCGTATTTTCTATTCATGCTCAAGTAATTTCGTCTTTCTCAAATTTTTGCATAAGTAGTTTCGGCTATTTAAAGTTTATTAAATAATTTCATGTTTTTTTTTAATTTTTTTTGTTCATTTAATTTATTTTTTTTATTTTTTCGAAAAATTTCATCTTTTTCAAATTGTGGTTTAGATAATTTTGTCTTTTTCAGTTTTTTCGTGGCACTCCCCGGGCACTCCCCCACATACCTCGGGGCAAGGGTTTTAAGATATGCCCTGAGGTCATATAAGAACGATGTTGGCAGAATATATTATTCATTATTTTTTTCCTTTATATCAGGGCACTTCGTATCGAAGAAGTTGTCGTAGAGACTTCGAAAAGGGCTCATTCAATTGGAAATTGGAGTAGTTAGTGCTCTTTTTAACAGTTGAAACTGATTGTAAACCATCTAACCTCCCTTCCACGCCCACCATTCCCCCAAGCATTGCCAATCAAAATTTTGAGATATACATTTTGTTCAGTTTACTTAATTTCCAAATAGAAATTATATTTTTGAGGAGGACACTCCCCAAGAGCATTCAGGACAAGGGTTCTAAGTTATGCTCTGGGGGCCTATAAGGTTTTTATAGATGGTGTTGTCGTAAAAACTTAAAAACAAGCTCATTGAATTGGAAATTCAAAGGGCTTGTGCCCTTTTAAAGTGTCGAAAGTGATTGGAGGGCAACTCCCCCCCCCCCCCTAACGCCCATTTTTCCCAAAACACATCCAATCAAAATTTTGAGATAGCCATTTTGTTCAGCGTAGTTGATTTCCAGATAGAAAATATGTTTTTGAGGAGGACACTCCCCCACAACCATCGGGGCAAGGGTTTTTATTTATGCCCCGCGGGCATGTAAGAACGATGTTGGCACAATGTATCATTTATTATTTTTTTTTATTTAGAGCAGGGCACTTCGTATCTAAGAAGTTGTCGTAGAAACTTCAAAAAGGGCTCATTCGTTTGGAAATTAGAGTGGCTTGTGCCCTTTTTAATAGTCGAAAGTGATTGTAAGGCAACTAACACCCCTTCCACGCCCACTATTTCCCCAAACACATCCAATCAAAATTTTGAGGTAGCCATTTTGTTCTACGTAGTCGAAAGTTCTGGAAATTAGGTCTTTTAGGATGATAACCCCCTCAGAGCCCTTACTGCAAGGGTTTTAAGTTATGCCCTGGGGGCATATAAGGTTTATATAGAAGGTTGTTGTAGAAATTTCAAAAGGGGCTCATTTAATTGGAAATTGAAATTACCCTTTTTAATAGTCGAAAGTGAATGGAGAGACCCCCCTCTCACGCCCACCATTTCCCAAAACACATTCAGTCAAAGTTTAGAGATAGCCATTTTGTTCAACGTATTTGAAAGTTCTGGAAATTATGTATTTAAGGATGACACCCCCAAGAGTCCCCAGGGCAAAAGTTGTAAGTTATGCCCTGGAGGCATATAAGGTTTTTAGTGATAGAGTTGTCGTAAAAACTTCAAAAGGGGATCATTCAATTGGAAACTGAGAGGGCTAGTGCCCTTTTTAATAGTTGAAAGTGATTGTAAGGTAACTAACCCCCCTTTCACGCCCACCATTCCTCCAAACACATCCAATCAAAATTTTCATATAGCCATTTTGTTCAACGTAGTACAAAGTTCTGGAAATTAGGTCTTTGAGGATGACAACCCCCCCAGCCACCAGGGCGAGGGTTTTAAGTTATCCCCTGGGGGCATATAAGATTTTTATTGAAAGCATTGTCGTGGAAACTTCAAAAGGGCTCATTTGATTGGAAATTGAAAGGGCTAGTGCCTTTTTCAATAGTTGAAAGTAATTTTAGAAAGACTAACGTCCCTCTCACACACACCATTTTCTCAGACATATCCAATTAAAATTTTGAGATAGCCATTTTGTTTAACGTAGTTGAAAGTTCTGGAATTTAGGTCTTAGAGGATGACAACCACCCTCACAGCCCTTAGGGTAAGGGTTGTAATTTATGCCCTGGGGGCATATAAGGTGTTTATAGGAAGTGTTGACGTAGAAACTCAAAAAGGGCTCATTCGATTGGAAGTCGAAAGTCCTAGTGCCTTTTTTAATAGTCGAAAGTGATTGGAAGGCTTGACATTTTTATAATAAAGATTGATGTGGGTATAATGAATTTCTGTTGTTGTTGTTCTCGTTTAGACCAGGGCACTTTGTATCGAAGGAGTTGTCGTAGGAACTTCGAAAAGGGCTCATTCGATTGAAAATTGAAAGGGCTGATGTCCTTTTTAATAGTCGAAAGTCATTGGAGGGAAACTAATCTCCCTCCCAAGCCCACCCTCCCATTTGACTTTATGTTTAAAAACTAAATGTTGCCTTAAGATTAAATCAAAATGCATTGTCTTAATGTTAATTCCCAATAAGGCATCTCAGTAGTATCCCAAGAACGATTGAGGGTATTATTTTCAAACTTACGGGGGTACATCTGCTCTTAAAATTTAACCAAATCAAAATAGCGTAAGTTTATCCAAGCTATCAAAGAAAGTAAACAGATTTTTTTCGAATGGTATCAAGTTTTCCATTTCAGGTCAACTAGAGGAGGTATGAAACTTAATTAAACACTACTATTTTTGTCCAGATTTTTAAGAGGGTTTATGTTGTTAAAAATTGCTGAAAATTTTTCTCCAGCATACAAATAGCAGGCCAAACTATAATTTCTTACAAAAAATATTTAAAGTATTATTTTCTTTTTCTCTGAAAAGACTATGTCAATATAAAACGAACAAAAATCAATTAAAAAAGCTTTTTCCACAAAATAAGCTTTACATAAAATGGAAAAAACTCCATTAAGCAAAATATGAACAAAAAATAGAATCAATCAATATACCAAGCGTGAAACTACCACAATAAGCATCGATAAATAAATAAAACCCCAAACAAACAGAAATTACAATAAATAGCCGAGTCAAACTCAAAACAAGCAGAAATTAACATAAGTTGTGCTCAAAACCTATGCCTTCCCAAGGCCAGAATATAATATGCACTTTACTGAAAAAAATACCAATGAATTTGCCTTGTCAATTAAATATACATATGCTTATATATAGAAGTCACAATGTTAATACTATTGATTTATTAAAGTTATAAAAGTAAAAACATTTATATTTTTTTCAGTAAAGTGCAAATTATGTTCTGGCCTTGGCAAGGCATTGGGGTTTCGAGCCCAACTTATGTTAATTTCTGCTCGTTTTAAGTTTGACTTTAAAAAAAAATCAGCCTTGAAAGAAAGCAGGGTTGTGCGGAGATCTTTCTCGCATGTTGCTACGATTTGTTTTCATTACTTTCTATAGACCAGGCGCCAGCTTCTCAAAATGTGTCAAGCCAAATTTCAGTAAGCAACATACGATTTTAAGGTCGATACCCACTATATCGAACTCGCTGATCACGAATATGGTAGGAACATTCGCGGCTTCATGTTGAATTCGTCACTTTCATCATTACTCTTTGATTTTCATAAATAAACATTTTTTGCACAACAGATTTGCCAGGTTTTAGACTAAACTTCATTTTTATAAACCGCTTCGTCTTTCTGCCTGTAGCTTTACTTCAGTTGTGCAAGAATTCATAACTCCATAAAAGAGAATCTGCACTTCAGAGTAAATCCTATGGTTGAAAGTGGTTTAATTTCGTAGATGTCCAGCCATATGCTTTCAGTAGGATGCAGGCTCAGATTTCAGTTTTTAAAGACATCTCTGTTGTAGGAGACAACTCCTACAACGGTTTGCGTTTGCTGCATCCCGTTTTACCATTTCAGCGTTCTATACAAACGTTTCAGAGAACTTTTCGAACTTTTCAGCGTGCTATACAAACTTTTATAGAAGTCCCTTCCCTTACCAGATTTTTTCCAGATATTACAAAACCTGTTTTGTAGATAAGACCACAAAATTCTATAAACAACTTTGCTGAACCAAAAAGTAAGGGTCTGGTGGACGTAAATGGAAACCAATAGCCTTAGTGCAGATGTTTTAAGAACCATGAATAGAAAAAACTTCAAAGAAGTGACCTTTAGCCTACTTGTTGTCGGTTCGGTGGGACATACATAACCCCTACCTATAGCCAATACGCCTGGGATCGGCAGAAGTTGTATTTTTTTTTCAGAAGTGATACTGTTTTTGTATTTCATCGTGGACATTACTTACCTTTCTTCTCTTTACTCAGGTGGTAGCTTCGAGATGCTATCTTCGCTTTCCTTTTGGTTTTTAGGCTTTCACTCTTTAAATACAACCTCGCTTTGCTTGGGGTTTCCATCCTTGAAAATGGGGTTTTACTTCGGGGATGTGGCACCTAGGTGTCACTCACAATGCCATAATGATTTAGCATTTTGAACTTGGAAGTTGAGACTGGGATACACGAAGTGTATTTTTAGATAATATATGCATAAAAGCGGTACACTATTAGAATTCAAGTGAAAATATAGATGGCAAAAACCTGAGCCAGATGTTTTTAGAATTTACGCTTACAACTCTCCCAAAGAGCAACTAAGAAAACTTCTCAGGAAAAATAATATGGACCAGTAGAGTATGGAAGGTTAGTCTAACCTACGTAAGAATCAAATAAAGAGTTTCAGAAATTAGCTCCCCCCCCCCCCATACAGAACTAAATTTTTAAATTTGTTGTCTGATCTTGCCCAAGGCGCCACATTTAACAGATCTTTTGAGTGATGGTCTTCGTGTCTTTCGAACTCAAAGAAATATTTTTTTTTGGAGGAGCCTCCACCCTTAATAATCAAAATGAATTTTAAACTTGCAAGTCCAAAAGATAAACCGGCGATGTGACGTAGTTATTTCTGAGGTTCATTTCTTAGAATCATTTCTGAGATTCATGTTTCTGGTGGTAGCTACCACCTAGTTGATTCCACCCATAGGGAGTGAAATGTTAAGATTTATGACTTGGGAAAAACCTTGAATTGAAAAAATACGCACTTTAACTATAACAAATAAAAGTAACCACCAAGCCAGTTTTTATGCTAGTTTTTGTCCCAAATACAAAATTTGTGTAAGTTTGAGAACTAGGCAGAAAAGAACCACAGTGGGTCAGCCAAGATCAATTTACCATGGGGGTACTACATTTGAAAACCTTAAAGCCTGAGTTTTCACATCCCAATGTAATAAACAAGCAAAAATATAAAACTCAGAATTTGAAAGTCTTGGATTTAATTTTTTTTTCTTTTTTCCGAGAGATATATTATTGAACAATTTGTCGTAAAGTTTGCACATGAGTTTGTTTTAAACCCCAGCTTTAGTTCTACAAATATTTATGACAAAAAGTTGCAGTTAAGGGTGATGCCACTATGACCAAAACTAATTATTCCAGAAATGGTCAGAGTTTTCCGATTTCTTATGTTTTGAAAATCGTGTATACTAACTTTCTTGCTGAAGGACTGCCTGCACTTCTTGGCCTCTTCACTAAGGAAGCTAGAGTCCCTCCTTTTTAGATTCTGAGTGTATATTTGGGTATATTTTCTTAACCGTAGGCCAAATTAATAGTCTTTCGAAACTCTTTATCCAAAAATAACTGTAGATTTCCTATACCTTCTTCAAAAAATAATTGAGTGTGGTAACTGGCTGTGGCACTTCAGCAAGATTAGTATTCTTAGAATTAAATATTTGAGATTTATTAGACATGGTATGGCTTAAAAACCTTATGTCCCGAATTTCAGCTTCTTGCCCTCGTGATTTAGGGAAATACCGCCCTTCCTGTTCAATCAATATAGTTTAGGCTAAGAACTGGATTATCTAGTCCCTTTGTTTAAAAACATATTATTTTTCATTTCTGTTTTTATTAGGCTACGTGACATCGTTTTGATTCGTGTAGTAATGCATGACGCTGTATTTTTTCATGAAGCTAGTCCATAGACGACCAATGCTTTTCCCAGGACGTACAATGGAAAATATATGAAGCCTTTATTTAAGAATGGGAAGGGGGAGAAAACAAACAAACTATTAAAAAAATAAGCTGTAGATCATGAGTTTAGAGGGGGACTCCTGGATCCAAAGGCCCCTTCCTCTTTTGTTTATTTGCCTCCTATGTGAACATATTATTTTATGACCACTATATGAACTTGTACTAGAACGCCTTAATATTTAGGTTTGGAAAGTGTACTTATATTATAAGCCGGGTTACTTATTCGATTCACGGCCAGCAGGAACGACTCTACCTAATTATGAAGAATAACAAATTATCATGCAACCCAAGCTAAAGAATACACCCCTTTAATTCCCCCTCCTACGGATTAGAAGGATAAAAATCAATCTGGACCGATCTGGATAAAAAAAGAAGGCTGAAGATCGTGATTATTAGGCCTAAGACTCCTGTCTATTATAATCACACTTCCAAGATAATTGACAAAAACAGTTTGCTAAGGTGTTCTAAAAGTGAAGATAGGCCGGGCAATGTGGATCATGAGGATTGAATTGTGAGTATACAACAGGGGTATAGCGGTATGGTGTTCTCAAAGTGAAGATAGGCAGGGCAATTTGGATCATGAGGATCTAATTGTGAGCAGCTTAGCAAAAAATTTGGGAATTATTACATAACAGAATTGTGAAAGCCCCAGATGTGACCTTTGGGTGTAACGGTATTTGTTTCTTGAATTGTATCTTGATTGCCACCACAAGCCGGCCAACAACGTTTTTATGATCGCTCTATTTGCAAAATGTTTCTTTCTCTTCTTTGACGAGCATCAGAGGTTTAATGACTACTTATTACTCAAGTCATATCTAAGGACGTGAATTTTAGCTAATGTAAGTTAAAAAGCAATGAGTTATACTGACTAATTCGATTTTCCTTTCAGAGTCCCTCTGGATACTAACAAGAGAGCCATCTCCTCCGAACACTACACTTGAAACAGCTCATGGGTACCTAAATTTGATCCATTTTAAAACCAAAAGTCTCGGCAAGGTCAATCAATCATGCCATGTGAACAGTGGACAAGACGAAGAACATGCAGAACAGGCCTTTAGACGGCAATGGCTTCGCTCTGAGATTCGAGCTCCCAGAAAGCCAGTAAACCCGACCATTAGAAGAATACCTTCAGTCAGCCTTGAAGCTTCCATGCTTCATCAAACACGAGTTCCACCAAAAAATTTGATACAAGATGAGAAGCAAAATCGCAAATCAAAAAGACCTTTAGTATCAAAAGTAGCTAGTGCAATGCTCCCTTTCAAAATAACGAAAAAAAGGACAACCAATGGAAAAAATCGACAGAAGCTTCAGACATATGACCATAGCAAAGTTTACAATATGACTGCTGAGAACTTGCTGTTAATATCATTGCTAGGTGCTTTTGTATGATAAATTTCATTTTAATGAAAGATTTACTTTCAACATATATATTTATTATCACGAACTTTCACATTATATGCATATTAATAAATTGAGTTTAGAGTCTTCTGCATCCTATTATTTGGTTCTGTAGACTTAAGTCTCTTGTAAATATCCTTAGTTAAGCCGCATGTTTTCCAGGAGGTGAAATCAGCAGGGCAATTTAATAAAACCAGAGAATAAGGCACACGATACGGTCAGGTTTTCTTTCAGGAGAGGAAGATGGTATAGCATCTCGTTCAACAAAGTTCTTTGCTGAAATATATTCGATCAGCATACGTTATTCAAGTTCCCAAAATAAATGGATATAGATAGTTTTACTATTAACGATCGTTTTAATTAGTTTTTGACTCATTCGGGCAAATCGTGCTCTCAAGGCAAATGAGGGTCTTATCAAGCTTTAAGTTTTTAAGAATATAAAAGGCCCTTTTAAGGGAAAAATTTGATTAAAATGTGATTTCGTTTCAGTTGAAAATTTATTCTACAGTAATCTAAAAAGGCTCCAAACTGAGAATTCAGCATGATTTTCAACTAAAAACTGATTCCAACTTTTTACCTTTTTTGAAACTATAGGTATGTCTCTTAAATTAAAGCAGTATTATAGACCTAAATACTAAATTTGGCTGACTTACTTTGAAAACTTTATTTTAGATAAGATATCTAAAAAATTAAGGGACACAGTGAAATCTGCAGTTATAAGGCACCCGACAGCGAAAATCATAACGAATCAGAAACAAAAATGACACCCCACAAAACACCCAATAATAAATTTGGCTGGTTTATTTTGAAAACTTTATTTTAGATAAAATATCTAAAAAATTAAGGGACACAGTGAAATCTGCGGTTATAAGGTAACCGCAGCGAAAATCATAACGAATCAGAAACAAAAATGAAGCACAACGAAATTCGCGATTATAAGAACGATGCTGTTCTTATAATCGACTGCAACGACCTATGGAACAGAATCCAGTAATAACCTACAAAGAAGCCATAACCTATGCAAGAGTCAATTAAAAGTCATTAGGACTCTTGAACGTTGTATGTATTTACTGCGGAGCCCCTCATCTCCTTGAAGAGAGAGTAGCGAATAAAGATGATTCATTTGGAGATTGCTGCTTGCATGGTTGAATCGTACTGCCACGTCTAAAAATGATTCAAAACTAAAACTCATGTTTTTTTTTTAGCTTCAATCAATATAAGCGATTGTCAAATCATCAATAGTAGTCATACTTTTAGCTTCAAAGTAGCTGGACAAGTTTATCACAAAATGAATATGGCGGCAAACTCGACACAAACCACTGAAGGTGATTTGGAACCACCTTCATATGACCGAATATGCTTTTTAGACCCAGACGATGCTGTTGACGAACGCCTTGTACATACTCTAAATTACGGCATCGTCAATCTTGAACAGGAAGTATTTGCAACAACCTCTGGATTACGGAGTCATCAATCCTGAACAAGGAGTATTTGCAAAGTATATCCTGGAACCAGGAAACTGAAAAATTCTAAAAAGTTACTATGATAAAATAAAATTTCCAGTGGTAATTTAATTGAAGAAGCATTTGAAAATTGCTTGGCAAATCAAAATTACAATAGAATGAACGGACGCGTTATTTTATCCGGTGTATTCTACCTTCCCCGTTTAACCCCCCTCCCCCCGGTAGAAAATGTCCCGCGCTAGAATGTCATCCCTTGTACCTTGTTTCTCACAAGAAAAGTCATTTTTGTGTAATTTGTCTTGATTAAGTTGTATTAACATTAAGGTTTTTTTTTGCCTTGTCAATCTGTACATTGGTGCCCCGAAACCACACAAAAGAATAAAAAAAAAAATTACTTTACTGAAAATTCAGTAAACATTATTTTTGCAATCTCCAATTATTTAGACATTATTTTTAGTTGAACATAGATAGACAGATAAGTGTATTTCAAAAGGCCTGGGGCCATATACGTAAAAAATGTATACAATGTAAGTAAATGACCAATGAAACAAATTACAAAACACACAAAAACGGAGTACAAAGAAAAAAAAATACCTTATCTATTTAAAATAACTAAAACACATACACTTTTTCTTCTTTCTAAGCATTTATGTATATATATACACATTCGAGTTATTGTCGTTGGGTTACAACATTGAAGAATTTCAGGAAGCTGCAAAATAATCCCCTATAAATCTTTTACCTTGAAATTAGAAAGCACCGAGCAATCCCATAGAAAAGGTCCAAATCTTCATCCTCCTCCTTAAAATGGGGACAAGTATACTTCCTTTTAGGAATCATACTCTTTCTATCGAACACCTTTTTTTCTGCTCTGAATTAGAAGGCAATTTGCCCCTAATTGTATCCATCGACTTAAAACCTGGCCGGGTAAATTAAATTTAAAATAAACTTTCTCTCTAAAACCAGATTTTGCCAGATTATAATATTTCAATATTTCTGAATTGCCGACCAGCCTTTACCAATACTGAATTTCTTGATCCTCTAAAATAGAACGCACCTTGGTTTCTAAATCCGAAGGTAAAACACAAGGACCATGACCGTCATTCCATAAATAGGACATTCCGACTCTTTCTAGTAATGATTTAATCTGGGACGGACACAAACCACTCTTTAGCATCTCTTCATATGCAGCCTTAACTAGGATCACTCTCAAAGTTCAATGGACATGTTCTGTCAACTTGCAAGGTTCAATTGCCTTCAAGGCGGCTAATTAATTAAACAATTGCTGCATATGCATTTAATGCAAGTAGGAGATCATTTACGATGCAAAATTAACGCAGGTAGGAATGATTAAGAATAATAATGGCTGGATTGATTCAAACATCCTTATCCAGCTTTCAAACTTCAACCTAAACGCAGACAATTTGAGCCTTTTCTTGATGTCATGACGTCCAAATGGACCTTAAATTAGAAGTGGTGCCTTTGTAAAAGTACATATTTCTTTTACTGGACCTTTAACTTTTGCCTCGGCTTGTCTTTTGTCAGTATGAAAGACATATCGCCGAACCTTTGTTTCTTTCCATTGTTCAGGCGGTGGGACAAAAACTTCTTTCTCTTCCAACGATTTATCTAGTCCAGGTTTTGATTTTCACAAGGTGTTGAAGGCATTAACGACCACCTTTGTTTCTTTTAGTTGTTCAGGTGGTGGGACAAAAAGTTCTTCTTTTGCCTTGGCTTGTCTTTTGTCATTATGAAAGACATATCGCCGATCCTTTTCTTTCTTTTAATTGTTCAGGTCGTGGGACATAAAACTTCTTTTTCTTCCAACGATTTATCCAGTCCATATTTTTGATTTTCTAAAGTACGGTAGGTGATTACCTTATCCATGTCAAAATCCGAAACCCAATCATCATCGCTATCATTTTCAGTTTGTTTGGTTTGTTACACCTCGGCTTATCTTCCGTCATTACGAAATATGTATCGCCGAACCATTGTTTTTTTTAAAACAAAGGTATGGGGCCCGCGGCAGGCTTCTATATATAGATTCTCACTCACGCTTGTCTTTTAAACGCAGACAATTTGAGCCTTTTCTTGATGTCATGACATCCAATTGGACCTTAAATTAGAAGTGGTTTCTTTGTAAAATTACATTTTTTATTGGACCTTTAACTTTTGCCTCGGCTTGTCTTTTGTCATTATGAAAGACGGTGGCCGGCGTTTACCCCCCCCCCCCCGGCGATTAACCCCCCCCCTTCCGCAAAAAATACCCCCCGCAGAGAATAACGCCACAACCCCCCCCCCCCCCCGCGGAAAATACCCCACCGGAAAATACCCCCGTGGAAAATAAGGCTTTCAAAACTCGAAAATTTTATTTGAGTTTTATTTTTTTAATTTCCGTAGGGGGATGAAATTTTCGTACTTCTGTATTATGCGCCACTCACTCAAGTTTTCGCTGTGTAAAACTCAAGAACAAAACCGGTTTCTTTGTTAGTTTTTTTTCAGCTTAGTGCGAGACAAGACAAAGAAAAGTGACAGAATATTTGGGAAATATATAATTTGGGCTATGAATTTGCACATAAGGGGGGGGGGGGTAATGTATTTGGATAGTTTGAAGTCAGAAAACAATTCTTACTTCATAATATGCAGAAAATTGTACGTACTTTACCCCCCCCCCCCTAATGTGCAAATATATAGCCCATATTTGTTTCTATAGTAACGAAGAAACCAGTTTGTTCTCGAGTTTTACACATCGTAATCTTGAGTCAGTGACGTATAACACAGATGTATCAGATTTTTTCATGGAGAGTGAACTTTAACGTAAAGAGCGAGGTCTTGAGGAGGAGGCAACCCATTTCATATATATAATAATGTCAGTTCGTTTTAAGGTTTGATGTTGCTCCTCGCTTTCATTTGTTTTTTGTTTGTTTTTTTAAACTTGTTTTTTTTTATTTAACTACTTAAAGGTATTATTTGTTAATGGGAAATCTAGGTTTTTTAAAGAAAAGTAAAGAGTAAACCAAAAATGAGTTGAAATAAAGTAAAATAATCTTCAAAGTAAAAACTATATAGTATAATAGAAATTTTTTTTAAAAGACATAAAATATTTTTTATATGAAAAAGACTATGTCAATAAAAAATGAACGGAAATTAATAAAAAAAACTTTTTCCACAAAACAGTTTTGGCAAGGAATAGTAAAAAGCCTTGTTAAGCCAAAAATGAGTAAAAATAAATTCAAATAATTTTCCAAGCGTAAAACTACCACAAATCACCATAAATAAATGAATTGAAACCAAAACGAACAGAAATAACAATAAATAACCTATTCATGCTCAAAATACCAACAATTAGCATGAGTAGGGCTGACAACCCCCATATCTCCTCAAGACCAGAAACCAGTGTTGTCACTATAACCATTTGGTTTTTACTAGTTTTGGGCGAAAAAATTTACTAGATTGGCTTCCGTTTTACTAGATGTTGCCAAAAACGCGCGCGTGTCGCGGCTTTCGCCGCGACATGCGCATTGGGGTGAGGAAGCTAGTAAATACATTTTTGATCAAAATGAAAACAAAACTAAAAAGTAGCTAGTGTGTATTTTTTTTTTTTCTGCTTGTGCAACATCTTAATTTGATTTCTTTTGGCCATTCTGCTTATGTGCCTTCAAATATGTAGGAAATATATTCCTATCTATTTATTAGATCAAAACAGTTTTTTCCAGACTCCTAATTTTTGACAGGTTTGGCCTTACTCCACAGTTTAACGAACTTTTCTGAAAGTTTTTAGTTTCAGTATATACTTACAACTAAGCTTCACAAAAATTCCAGGTACACAAAAAAAAAAAAAAAAAAAAAAAACACCAAAACCAAAAATTAAATTAAAAGTAAAAAAAAAATAAAAATAAATTCCGATTCGACAGACCAAATTCGACTTTTTCAAAGCTTAACCGATCCTGCACCTCTTCTGTTTCCCAGTGACTGGGTTCATTCGCGTTCATCTTCCATTTTCTGCATCTATCAATCAGAGCGGGCAGAATCTCTCACTCCGAAACATATCTTGTGTCTCTGAGGCAGAGTTGCTTGGACTGCATGAGAGCTCCAACTGTGTCGATATTTAATCCGTTTCGCCCAGTCGTCTTGATAATATTTAAACTGGAAAACCGCCGCTCTGCACCGGCTGAAGCATGGGGCAAAGCAGAGAGGGTCAACATAAACTTGGGGAGTACTCGGAAAATGGCTTTCCCGCTACCATCTTTCAGTTTGGTAAGCCTCTTCCAGAATGTAGGAGGACACTCTAAATCTGATTCTGATATTATTTCGGAAATAAATTCTCTTCGGATTTGAATTTCCTCGTACTCACTATTAAGGTCCTCCAGCATCTTCCCCCTCTCCCTTTCCTTTCTGCACTCTGTAACAGCAACATGTTTAAACCTCTGTAGAAGAGGGAAAAGTGACATAGTTTCGTTGCTCATAGCTTTCAGTGGATCCAGAAGTTCTAAAGATGTAAGACCAGGGTCATCCAGTCTTATCCTAGTACGGATCTGCTTATCAAGTTCAATGAGATAAACAAGGCTGGCTTTTCGAATAGCTTGCACCTTGTGACGGCGATCTTCCACTGACAGGCTTCCACTGCAACTCGGTATTCATCCCAAATTTAACATTTTAAAGCTTCAAAAAGTTTTCAGGACTGCTCACGTTCAGGGAAGTAAAGTTACCTTTGAGTTTCTCAGGACGAAGTAAATACTGCAGAGTAGACAAGTAAAGCTCGCGGGTACGTCTCAAAAGGCAATAAATCCTTGTTCCTTGTGACTGGAACTCAAGGCGGAACTTGTTCATCTTTTCCAGTAAATACGAGAGGAAGTATAAGTAGGCTTAATTCACGTCAATATCCACCGCACTTAGCAGCTTTTTTGCTTTTTCCCTTGTAGAGCTGTCTGACGATGTTAGGGACAAGTCTGACAGATACAAATGCAAGGCTGGCCGCTGTTCAAGTAATCTGTTAATTCCGGCTTCAAGCGACAACCAGCGCGTGCCGCTAATCCGCAGAAGTTTGTGGTAGGCAATTTCACAAAACTCCTGGAAAACCTTCAGTTCCAACTTTCTCTAAGGGCTTGCGCTTATGAAGTTGATGAAATCCTTCACGAAAGTTTTGACTTCAGCAGGTAAGTGCTTCGCTGCAGCCGAAGTACACAATGCAGCAGTATGGCAAGTGCAACCAAGGACAAACAGCTGCGGATTTTCACGCAGCAGCTGGGCTGCGGGGCCGTTTTTGCGCCCCATATTGACCGACGCATTATCAAGACCAAGCCAAATCATATTTTCTAATGGAACGTCACCTTTCTTAAATTACTTCGTCAGAAGATTCTTTTGTCCACTTCCAGTTGCGTCGTCCACCTTTAGTAGTGCCAGGAATTCTTCCCTCACGGTGTTCCCACTGTCTACATACTTCACAATAACAACTAGGGACTTTGTATCTGATCTGTCTGTGCTTTCGTCAGCGATTATTGAAAAAAAGTTCTTCTGAAGAACAGATGCTAAACTGTCCTCGCCATGAAATCCTATAGCATTTTTAATAATGCCAGTCAATTTAGTTCACTTCATTTCAACATGCTTGGCTGTAGTTGAATCCCCAAAAGACTTTTTCAAAACGGGAACGAGACTATCAATTTTTGTCAAAGGAATATCTTCAGCTGCAACCCATGCTGCAAGGCGTAATTCAGCAGCTGACACCATTTTATCACTGTTCTCTTTTTCCTGCCGTTGCTCGTTTCCAACTGATCCCTCAACTGTCAGTTGTCTCAATGATGCTTTTACTTTCTTCTTATGAAGCTCACTAGTTGCGTGATTCTTCATGACAGTCAAACTTCCCGTCAGTTTTCGCTGACAGTATCTGCAATAGGCCTTTTTGCTTCCGTCTGGCGATTGAATAAGGAAAGGTTTCAGCACTGAATCATTCAACCACTCTGGTCAAAACTTCTGTGCATAGTGCATCTTCTTAGACTTGTGACCAACAGACTTCGTACGAGTCTCTAAGTCCTCAGCCAGATTGGCAGATGTAGATGCAAATTCATTGGATTCCTGCAAAACACTGCTTTCCCAAATTTCTATCGATTCTTGAACAAAGTCCGGCCCAGTATCTTTTGGGACAGCATTGTCTGTCTCAGCGTTAGCAATCTCTATTCTGTCTTCAGGACCGGTATATGGTACGAAGCTATATGGTACGAAGTTTGCTGATTGGCACGTGTTTTCTGCTTGTTCAATGTGGGTAGGAAGCTGTCTAATGTTCGCTGCTGGCTGACAAGTGGAGCTTTCCTCTTTCCAGACATTCTGAAAAACCGAAACGAAAATCAATCACCAAATATCCATAACTTCCAGAACTAGTTTCCGGCGAATGGCGAATCAGGGTTTTCAAGCAAAGTAACAGTGTAAGTTAGACATACTAGCTTAAAGGTAAACTCTAGCATTAAAATAAATGGACTGTAAGTGGACAAGTTTAATAATTGATTTTTTTCTGATTTTTTGACCTACAAAACATGGATATGCTAATCTGCACCTTTAACAAGATAGCTAAGAAATAAACATACCATTGGATTCAGAGTTCAATCCATTATCTGAATATAGCAAACATGTCAACTGGAAGTTTCTTTCATAAATTTGGGAAAATTTAGGAATTTCCAGGTTTCAGAATTTAGAAAACCTAGTTTTGGTTTAGTTTTTGGCTTGCTTGAGATCAGGGGTCAAGGCTTGTGTTTTGGTTCAGTGCTTGTGTTTCTCTTTTCTATTTATTGTTTCCTGTTGGTTACTTCATCTTTTGGGAGCCTCACACTCCTTTATTTGATATGATATATATAAACAAATTTCACTGAAATTAAAAACTTTGACCTCAAAAAGTATTTAGCATTGAACTATAATATTTAACTATGTTAGTTTTGGACTTGGAATTGAAAGCCCAGAATATCGAAATTTTTTTCCTCATTCATCAGCTAAACAATGACTATGCGTATGATAAAAGCTATGACAAAGCTAGGACAGTGTTAAAGCTATGACCATACTTATGACAAATGTTAGAGAAAAATACTTATTGCCCGAAATGAGAGTCAAGAAATAAAATGAACACAACTGTGTCTTATGAAAAGTCAATGAAAAGACAAATATACAAGAATCAGTACTGAAAGGATGCCAGACAAAACCTTAATTGTCACAAAACTAAATAGAGTATGGTTGAAGCCAGGATAAAGTTGCAAATTATTTTCCCCTGATAAAAACCAATTATTTCCTACTGTATATTATTCAGTCAATTAAGCTGTAAAGTTTCACAGATACTTTCCAGTAGAACCAGAATATAAACAACTAACTTCTTACTGTATATCCCAGTTCTATTGGTAGGGCCTGCACCCTACACTACAGGGATAACTAAACTGTACCTTTAAACAAAGCCAGTGACATAGCCAGCTGGCCAAAGGCCCTCCCCCTTAGTTTTTTCCGTTTTTTTCAAAGTGTCTATCACTACAAGAGACTTTGAAATTGCCTTTTTGTAGTGGGGTAATCTAGAACTGGACCCCTCCTCCTGATCTTCTAAAGCCGCCTTAATCACCCAAATGAGAATATTAAAGAAACAAGGAAAAACTTCTTAATGCTAAATTCAAAGTTTTTACTACACCACTGATTGAAACTTAATTGAAAACTAGACTCATATTTCTTGTAGATATTTGATATTAGAATACAGATTAATTATAGAAAGAATCATTGTTGATATTGGAAATTATAAGAAAAAGAAATAAGAAAACAAGTTCAAAGTATTGGAGATATGAGGGTCATGAATCAGCCAATACAAGGATATCCGAGCATTATTAGAAAAAATGCCTGTCTTGGCGGAGCATTCTCGGTTATATCCAGCCTTTGAAACAGTATTATGATATGATAGTAAAGGTGCAGAGGTGCTCCCCATGCAGTGAAAATGCAGTAGTGCAGCTCAATAGAAGCAGGATGTAAGATAACTTATGCATTAATTAGTCCATTGCGCAGTAACTATTCACCTTTACTGCATTGGTAGCAGTTCTGCATGTTTACCCAGCATGATAGACTGAATAATATACAGTTGTTTTGATAATGGTGCTGATTAGCTATCCCTATAGTGTTGGGTGCCTGATAGAACCAGAATAGACAATAAAAAATTGGTTGTTCATATCCTGTATCTACTGGGCAGCATTTCTGTAACTTTACAGTACATCTTACTGAATAACATAGATTGAGAAATGAGTTGTTTTTGGTTAATTTCAAATATAGGATGATAATGAGATATTAGGAAATAATCATACCATTTGACTCAGAGTTTAATGTTGTATTCAAATATAGCAATCATTTCCAGTGGAAACTCATCCTCTAGATTCTATAAATCAAGCTTTTTAGGGATACAAAGAGATTCAACGGTGTGCTGCAGGGTTGTAGGTGTGGTGGCCAAGACCCTGAACTCCAATTAAGCCAAAAACTAAACTGAATATATGGTTTTCTATCTGAGAATCTGGAAACTCTAGACTTTTTAAAACTTCTGGAATTAATTTCAACCAGAAATGATTGTTATATTTGGATAGAGGATTGAATTTGGTAAAATTCTACTTTAGCCACTTTTGGCTGTCTTGGAAAGGGGTTAGGGTAGGAAAATGAAACTTTCAAGGTTGGGTCTACACGCTAAAGTATGTCCGGGAAGGTATTTTGAACTACTTACCTCCACTCCTTCTCTCTCTAGAGGGTTCTGAAATTCGCCCACATGGCAGGTGTATACCCATTGAAATTTTGACAAAACAATATTTTCATATATATTCATATATATTTCATATTTCAATACTTGGAGGTGTCACTCCAAAAACGTTTAACAGGCATTCAGCCTGCAAACATGAAGCCTTTGCTCAACATACCTTTTATGACTAATCGCCTAATTATAAAATGAAAATTCAGATCCAATAAGTCCAAATCTTGATTAAAAAAGCAGATTTCAAAAGTGTCGAATTTCACGCCAAAAGACTTGAGCAGTTTGTCGTGTTTTGGGACCACATAATAAATGTCGTAGGAACAGTAAGACAACAGGCAACCGCCTCCGGTACGTTTTCCCAACAAAATACTTTCAAATGAGGGTAAAAAATTTACTAGATTTTGGCAAAATTTACTAGATCTGTTCAATTTTACTAGATCTGACCCTCATTTTACTAGATTTACAAGGTGGATATGCTTTTTACAAGATCTAGTAAAATTTTACAAGGGGTGACAACCCTGCCAGAAAGTAATTAGAAAGTAATTTGTTTTCAATAAATTGAAAACAAAATACGATTTGAATGTTTACACTTTTTTGACATTAACAAATAAAGAAGTATTAAGACTATAAGGAATAGATATCAGAATATGTATATCCAACTGACAATACATGGTTATTTTTTTTTTTTTTTAAGTAAAGTGTAAATTATTTTCTGGTCTGAACAAGACATGGGTGTTATCAGCCATATTCCTTTTACTTTTTGCTCGTTTTTTGTTTGACTAGGCTATCTATTGTAATTTCAGTTAGTTTTGGGTTTCATTTATTTTTTAATGGTGATTTGTGGTAGTTTTACACTTGGAAGATAAGAAAACATACTCGTAGAATTTGACACTTTAGTTCGTAAAAACTTAAACAATTTACAATTTGTTGGTTCCCAAGGCCATCTATCCTTTCAAAGGATAGCCAAACCTTCTTAAACTTTCTGGTGCCATATCTTTTAGCTCAATTTTGATGATTGTTCGCCTAAATTGTTTTTCTTCTTCATTTTTTTTTTTTTAATTTGCCACCGGCTACTGCCAAAAATTGCAGAAGTTCATATCGAAGTCTTTTCAACACAAATGGATTTGTGTTTTTTTTTAAGTTTTTAAGACGCTTCTGGTGTGTAAATTCCTCTTTTTCCCGTTCCCTAGCACTTTTCAACGAAACTAAAAAAAAAAATCAAATAAAAGTTTCAAATTTAGAAACCTTATTTTTCACAGTGGGGAGGGTATTTTCGGCGAGGGTATTTCCCAAGGAGGGAGTATTTTCCGTGGGGGGTTACTTTCCGTGTAATGGGGGTATTTTTCGTGGGGAGACATTTTCCTGGGGTTAAACACCCCCCCCCCATTAACTATATTCATTTTTGTTTTACTGTATTCATGGCCGTATATTTGGCTTTAAAATACACTTATCTATCTATCTATCTAATATGCAGAATAATTGTACCAAATACATTTTGCATGCAAACCCTCTATGCCTTACCCCCCCCCCCCTCATGTGCAAATCTATAGCCCATATTTATTTCTAAAGTAAGGAAGAAACTAACAAAAAAAACCCGTGTATTCTCGAATTTTACACAGCGTAAACTTGAGTGAGTGGCGCATAATACACAAGTGCCAAAATTCGTTCCCCCTACGGAAATTAAAAAAATAAAACTCAAATAAAATTCTCAAATTTGGAAAGTCTTATTTTCCATGGGGGGGGGATTTTCCGGGGGGGTGGGTATTTTCCGTGGGGGGGATTTTCCATAGGGGGTCCGCAGGGGGTATTTTCCGCGGGGAGTATTTTCCGGCGGGGGGTAATCAACGGGGTGGTAAACGCCTAGAACCATTACTCACATATAAAGATAGTATACTGTCCTTATAAACAAGCAATAATTGTGTATGTATTTATTTATTCATTTTTTCTCGAAAACGGCTCAATATTTTTTCAGGAAAATTGGCATCCTGGGATTTTATAGCCTAGAAAAATGATCTATATAGGTCAGAAGTTTGAGAAAACTCATTAAAATCCTTTATTGTGGAAATAATATTTATGTGAGTGACGTCATTTTAAATGAGTATAGTCGAAAAGCATACATACGTCATATATGCCTCAGTAGAGGTTGTGTTGTTTTAGTGTCTATGATGTAGGAGAAATTGCACAAAAAACATATGATTGACAAGAAAAATCATATGATCGACGTCATTTTTATGAGTACATTTCGAGAGAAAATAATAAACTACCCCCCCCCCCTCTCAGGAGCGAAAGTATCGTTTTATATCTATGACGCATGCAGCATTACAAAATGAACATAGCTCAGTATAAAATACCAAGACTTTAAAGAGTGGTTTGTGTCCGTCCCAGATTAAATCATTACTAGAAAGAGTCGGAATGCCCTATTTATGGAATGACGGTCATGGTCCTTGTGTTTTACCTTCGGATTTAGAAACCAAGGTGCGTTCTATTTTAGAGGATCGAGAAATTCAGTATTGATAAAGGATGGTCTGCAATTCAGAAATATTGAAATATTATAATCTAGCAAAATCTGGTTTTAGAGAGAAAGTTTATTTTAAATCTAATTTACCGGGCCAGGTTTTAAGTCGATGGATACAATTAAGGGCAAATGGCCTTCTAATTCAGAGCAGAAAAAAGGTGTTCGATAGAAAGAGTATGATTCCTAATAGGAAGTATACTTGCCCCCTTTTTAAGGAGGAGGATGAAGATTTGGACCTTTTCTATGGTATTGCTCGGTGCTTTCTAATTTCAAGGTAAAAGATTTACAGGGGATCATTTGACAGCTTCCTCAAGTTCTTCAATGTTGTAACCCAACGACAATAACTCGAATCGTTGTATTTATACATAAATGCTTAGAAAGAAGAAAAGTGTACGTGTTTTAGATATTTTGAATAGATAAGGCATTTTGTTTTCTTTGTGCTCCGTTTTTTGTGTGCTTTGTAGTTTGTTTCGCTGCTGATTTACTTACTTTGCATACGTTTTTTACGTATATGGCCCCAGGACTTTTGAAACACACTTATCTATCTATCTATATTTAACCAAAAATAATCTCATTTTGGACTGTATTTTCAGTAAAGTAAGTTTTTTTTTTTATTCTTTTGTGTGGTTTCGGGGCACCAATTCACAAATTGAATAGGCAAAACAACAAATTGAATGTCAATACAACTTAATCAAGAAAAATTACACAAAAAGGTCTTTTCTTGTGAGAAACAGGACACAGGGGATGACATTCTAGCGGGGGACATTTTCTGCAGGGGAGAGTTTTAAATGGGGAAGACGGAATACAACGGATTCCATTTTTCTGCTTAAAATTCACTTCACAAAGAGAAGCTTGGTCCCCTGGTACTCCTAATATTAAAATAACAGAAACCCCTAAAACATGCTACAGTCTACCGGTTAGAGGTGAAAATTCTGGGGTTCTTCAGAGGAATGGGATTAAGTATAATTGTCACTGTAATTGCCTCAAAGAATTCGCACACCACAAAATGAAACAATTTCTATCCGATTCCTCTTATTTCTAGTAATTATTGTTTACATTTGTTAAGAAAAAAAAATACAGTTTTGAAGTCTTGTTTTGGTAGATACGCTAGTGATGGGGGCTTTTCGGTACCAGCACTCTCCCTGAATGTAAGTGTTCATTCAGCTTCTCCATTATTTTAAATTTGTACTACATTATTTTATATTAACTTGCTTTTTCTAAAATCCCCCCTCCAAAATCCTGGAGAGTTTGATCGTTGAACCTGCCTACATTTACCCTTGCCTAAGGATATTTGGACAACAACTCCATGATTAACCGAATATTTTTTTTTCTTCCTGAAAAGGAAAGCAACTTGTTGAATAAGGCAAACATTTGGCATATCTAAATAGAATACTTCAGAGATTGGCAAATTACGTAAAATTCTGATTTCCCAGAAGGCGCTATTGGCACTACCTAGCATCTATATAATTAGGATGGGAAATCACAGTGATCACACTGGCCACACATTTGTATAAAATTACCCGTGTTTTGTTTTATCATTTTGCTTGCTTTTTTTTGTCCTTAAGTAAAGATTTTCTTAAG
This sequence comes from Artemia sp. Qi Xiang Cuo, assembly GCF_049724085.1. Classification (NCBI taxonomy): domain Eukaryota; kingdom Metazoa; phylum Arthropoda; class Branchiopoda; order Anostraca; family Artemiidae; genus Artemia; species Artemia sp. Qi Xiang Cuo. The sequence goes on along the minus strand of NC_142798.1, from coordinate 47,630,907 downwards.
GTTATTTGAATCTTTTATTCATTTATTATTAATTTTTACCTAAACCCTCTGCTTAAGAAAACCCTTTTTGTTCGTAAGGATAAATAAAACCAAAAACTTTCCTAACACGACTCTTCTACGAGACTGTAAAATTTAATATATATTTATAAACTTACTTGTGGTATTTCTTTGTCCCACGTTATAAAAGGAATACTATGGAAAAGTTCAATAGGTTCATATACATCACCCCTATTAAATAGCTTGCTTTATCTAATATAATTATTTTGACACTCTGTTTGCACATTATTCCCAATTCTTCAATTTTAGTAACACCCCTAAAATCACCGCAAGAAAGTCAAAATTTCATGTTTTTATTTTTGGACACCGACTCCCCTCTTCTTCTTTTTTTCATGTTATTTATTGTTTATTCTTCAGCGAGAATTCCCTAAAGGAGAACCACCATTGCATAAAGTCAAAAAAGTCTTTTCGAACCCCCAAGTCCTTAATATTTTATGACAGAAGAGACCGAGGTCTCTTCTTAGTCAGGCCACCATATGTAAATGAGTGGAAGAACCAAATTCTAGGGTGTCCTGCTTCAAGCCAAATTAAAAAAGAAAGATGTTAGTTTCGCCCTAGATTTGGACATTATCTTATAACAACTCGGCCTTTCAAGTCTTTGACATTACCCAAGAGTACATGTAGCGTCTAGGTTTTATATCACTTTCTTTTATAGCCTGTCTCGGCCTCCAAGAAGAACTCCCTTCCTCAAAGTGCCTCACTCCTAGCAGCGCTTTTCAAGATAGGGCGGTGGGTTCCTTCTTATTCCAGTCATGTTAAAGGGTAATCTAAAATAAGCTACTGAGCTCATACCCCGAGGATAGAGGATCTCTCTTTAAATGATCAAGTGGTCGTGCTTATTTTTCTCCTACATTCTCATAGCGTCCTCCCGCTCTTGGTTGGGCAAATGACTTAGAATAGAGATAAACTCTATTATTCCCGCTGTAATTGAGGAGAAATAAAACAGATTAAAATGCAGAGAAAAAAAGAAAACATATAGTAATTTTCCTGGCGAGTGTTCTTAATCAATAATTTTCAATCCGAATACCCCTTGCCGTCTTAATTAAAATTGGGGTGACAGCCTGGAAACATTATTGTTTGATGTGACAACAAAAAAGGAGAAGAAACAACCTGGAAAAAAACATTTTTTTTGCTATACAAGCTGGTCAGAATGGAATTTTCATATTTATCTGGTAAATTTGATCTTAGTAACTTTTTTGGATTTATTCCTGCATTCAAAAGCAAAACAATGGTTGGCCTTGTGTGATTGTTTGGACTTTTTGCCGAAATAAGCTTACCTTAAATAATTTTGTCCCCTTTGTGACCTGTTTCTCAGAGAGTTAATGATGACAGGAAATTAACCTATTATAGGCAGCTGAATTTGATTCCTGATGGAGATACAAGCTCTTCAGAATATAAGCCATATTCTTTTTTCGGCACAGGCCGTTCGTAACTATCAATACTTACCGTGGGTATGACACATAAGCAGATAATATTTTTGGAAATCCAAGAAGGACTATATTCATTTTTGCTTTCCTTGGGAAAATGCATAATAAGTACGAATTGGAGCAAATACGATGATAATGGGCAGAATAAGAAAATACGCACTTGCAAAAATGTAATGACAAGAAATTTATATGTACAAATTTACTATAGAAACAATAATATATAAAATAATGCTATAATGAGCACTAAAATTAAGGAGGCACCATTGGTTGTACCTGCACCACAAAAGTGCAATCCCGGACCCATGCAGCCAGCATAGCCAATGACATGAGCAATATAGTTTTGTTCATAAACACCCTGGAAAAGATGTGCTTGAGGACCTCTTGCATATATGGTCACATCTTCCCCTCCGTGACTCTCAGATGTATCAGGTGCAGTTGCAATGGGTTTGTAATTTTTGTTTTCTCGGTCGTCATTAGTTATATCAACTCGAGAGCCGTTTTCTAAAGGTGGACGATATCCAGGTCCATTGGCGTAAGAAATAGTTGGCCAAGGCAAATTATCGATATCGGAATGCGATGCAATACCTAAAAGCAAATTCTTAGCGTTAGGACGGATTAACTTTAACTTTGATTAATGTTAGGAAATAATCAGCTGGAAAGAAGTATCCAAATTAAAAGACACTAAAGTTAACCCACGGCAGATTCTGTGGAGGCAAATTTATTTAGTCTTAACCACACCATCCACAGAGAATTTTCAGCCTTACCACGCCAAAAAATATTTTCTTCGTCTCTTTTATTCAAAGTGCCAAGAATATTTTGGTATAAACTTTGGCATACAGCCCCTCAATAACATTGGGCAGTATTTGACCTATATGGAAATATTTAATGCAATGAATGATCAAAACTCGGCAAAAATTTAATTTCTCAGCAAAAATTGATCTAAGCTTTTGCTATTATGACAAACGATATTTTTAAAAGATTTAAGGAAAAAAGAAGATTGTAAGGGGGGGGGGGTATCTTCTTCCCGTGTGCTGATAGATTTTAAAAAAATCGGTGTGCTGATAGAGTCAATAGATTTTATTATTATTGCTGTCGATAAATTACAAGGCCTCCAGCTTTAAATGGCCGTGCAATAAAACCATCTTTTTTAGCATGTGGCTCTTCTTTATCTTAAATCTGTTACAAAAAATGAAACGTATTTGCTAACAGAAAAGAGTCGGAAATAACAAAAATATTTGCAGTTTTGGAGCCAATTCCGTGCTTAATCTCTTGGTAAAATACTTCTATAATTTTGCTTTCTTTTTAGTCGATTTCCTTCACATATCTATCAAAAGCAATATATTGCTATATGCTTCTTCTGAAACAATTTTATATTGACTTGCGTACATGCATAAACCTTGATGCATGGGAGAGGAAGGAAGAGACGTACTACCCCGCACAGTTTAGGCCTTCTTTCGCCTATTTATATATGTAGGGCATTTCCAGAGATGTCACTAGTCTAAATAACTATATGAAACGGGGAGGGAGGGGGGCTCAACTGACTTTGCAGACTGGAGGCTTACTTTTACCGACTCGATCAAAATAGAGATTTAGGTAAAATAGTGACACTTCACGTTGCGATTCTTTGGAATATTGTATATTCCAGATTTTTTTTGTCGATGTTATGACGGATTTTGTCGATGTCCTGACCTTAGTGGTCCTGATGGTTAGTGGTCCTGTTTGTGTGTCGTCTCTCTGTGTTATCTGTGTGTGTGTGTGTCGTCTCTGCGTGTGTGTCGTCTAAAACTGTCAAAATAAAGAAAAACATAGTATTTCTATATTCAGCAGCCTTGAATTGCATTCACCAACGATGTCATTTCCAGTGTATCGATAACCGACGTAATAGTTGCCAACAAATTTTTACTTTTTGATTTTAACGAATTTACCAATCTCCCACAGCTAATACATTTCAAACTGCAGCAGTATAGAAATTGATTTATTTTTATTGATGTATTTTTGTTTTGCAACCAAATAGTAGGCCTATGCTTTATACAGATAGCATAAGCAAAAAAGCGTCACTATCAAACAGCCAAGGAAACAAGTCTAAGATAACACTAAAACTGTCAAAAAAAACATAGTATTTTTATATTTAGGAGTCTTGACTTGCATTCACAAACGATGTCATCTGTAGTGTATCCATTAGTGACGTATTGGTTGCCAACAAATTTTTGATTTTTGATTTTAACGATTTTATCAGTCTCCCACAGCTAGTACATTTCAAACTGCAACAGTATAGAACGTAATTTATTTTTATTGTTGTATTTTTGTTTTGCAACCAAATAGTAGGCCTATGCTTTATGCAGATAGCATAAACAAAAAATCGTCACTACCACACGGCCAAACAGCAAAAGTCTGGGCTCAATCTATTTAACGGGTGCCCTGTCCCACCACAAAACGGGGGCCCTATTTCAAGTGGTACCCTATCACACCATACAAGCGCACACATATTGAAGTTACCAATCCCTCATATCCTCTCTCTGATTTTTATAAGAGCCATAAAATATTCCTGGAAATAATTATTCGCAACGAAAGAATGCTAATTCTTTAACGGGTGCGCTATAAGACCTCGTTCCAAGCCCACATTCTTATCTCAAGTTTTTGTTTTGCAACCAAATAGTAGGCCTATGCCTTATACAGATAGCATAGACAAAAAAGCGTCACTACCACACGGCCAAACAGCAAAAGTATGGGGTCAATCTATTTAATGGGACCCTGTCCCACCATAGAAAGGGGGCCCTATTCCAAGCGGTACCCTATCACACCATACAAGCGCACACATATTGAAGTTACCAATCCCTCATATCCTCTCTCTGATTTTTATAAGAGCCATAAAATATTCCTGGAAATAATTATTCTCCACGAAAGAATGCTAATACTTTAACGGGTGCCCTAGAAGACATCGTTCCAAGCACACATTCTTATTTCAAGTTCTGCGAAAAGGATTCCTCGGCCAGGCGCAGAGTACATGCCGTTCAATAATAGAAGTGACTTTGAAGTATAATTATGTCTAATAAATGAAGTTCTGATATGAATTCTAATCAACCATCGGATGAGATCGTTTTGAACTCTAAAGGTATCGACCCGATTGTTGTTTATTGACTATTGATAATTTATTATGACTATAACAGGGCAGGTAGTCATTATTGTAATGCAAAGGCCCTGTGCACATCGGTTTTCAATTACAGGGCTTGCGCATGAGTTTGGGCCCCCACATTCTCGTCCAGGGCCCCAACCACCCAAAAGCCCTCCAGGGCACTAATTTCGACTTTCTGCATACCCCAATACTAAACAATCCTTTTTCAATAATGCTTTATAGTATCATTTCCCATATATATGAATATGAATTTATGAATTTTGACTTTATGCGTACCCCAATATAAAGTAATCCTTTTCAATGCTTTATTCTATCATTTCCCTCATAGGGCTGTCGTATCAACGCTTAAAATATATACCAAATTATTAACTTGCCTTTATGCATACCCTAATACTAAGCAATACTTTTCAAAAAGGCTTTATTGTAGCATTTCCCTCATAGGGCTGTCGTACCATCGCTTTAAATATATATGGCTTTATTTATTTCGTCTTTTTGCATATCCCAATACTAAGTAATCCTCTTCGATAGTGCTTTGTTTTATCATTTCCCTCATTGGGCTGTCGTATTATCGCTTAAAATATATATGACTTTATAAATTTCAAATTTTTGCGTACCCCAATACTAAGCAATCCTTTTCAATAATGTTTTATTCTATCATTTCCCTTATAGGGCTGTCGTATCATTGCTTAAAACATATACGATTCTATTAATTTCGACTTTCTGCATACCCTAGTACTAAGCAATCCTTTTCAATAATGCTCTATTGTATCTTTTCCCTCATTGAGCTGTCGTATCATCGTTTAAAATAAAAACGACTTTATTAATTTCGACTTTATGTATATCCCAATACTACCCCATCCTTTTCAAAAAGGCCTTATTATATCATTTTCTTCATAGGGTTGTCGTATCAGCGCTTAGAATATATATGATTTTATAAATTTTGACTTTATGAATAGGACTAGCCCTACAATTGAATGAGCCTTTTTTGAAGTTTATACGAAAACATTTTCTATAACAAACCTTATATGCCCCCAGGTTATACCTTACAACCTTAGCCCTGAGGACTCTGGGGGGATTGTCATCCTCAAAGACCTGATTTCCAGAACTTTCATCTACGTTGAACAAAATGGCTATCTCAAAATTCTGATTGGATGTGTTTGGGGAAATGGTGAGCTTGACAGGGCGGCTAGTTGCCCTCCAATCACTTTCGACTATTAAAAAGGGCACTAACCCTTTCAATTTCCAATGGAATGCGCCCTTTTTCAAGTTTCTACATAAACGCTTTCTATAAAACCTTATATGCCCCCAGGGCATAACATAAAACCCTTACCCTTAGGGGGGTGTGTGTTGGGGGGGGGGGGCGAGGGTGTTGATCATCCTCAAAGACATAATATCCAGAACTTTCAACTGCGTTGAAATAAAGGCTATCTCAAAATTCTGATTGGTTATGTTTGGGGAAATGGTGGGTGTGAGAGGAAGGGTAGTTGCCCTCCAATCAGTTTTGACTAGCCTATTAAAAAGGGCACTAGGCCTTTCAATTTCCAATTGAATGAGCCTTTTTTAAATTTTCAACGACAACATTTTCTATAAGAAACCTTATATGCCCCCAGCGCATAACTTACAACCTTAACCCTGAGGGCTCTGGGGGGATTGTCATCCCCAAATACCTAATTTCCAGAATTTTAATCTACGTTGAACAAAATGGCTATCTCAAAATTTTGATTGGATTTGTTTGGGGAAATGGTGAGCTTATGAGGGGGGCTAGTTGCTCTCCAATCACTTTCGACTATTAAAAAGGGCACTAGCCCTTTCAATTTCCAATCGAATGAGCCCTTTTTCAAGTTTCTACATAAACGTTTTCTATAAAACCTTATATGCCCCCAGGGCATAACATACAACCCTTACCCTTAGGGGTGTGTGGGGGGGGGGAGAGGGTGTTGATCATCCTCAAAGACATAATATCCAGAACTTTCAACTGCGTTGAAAAAATGGCTATCTCAAAATTCTGATTGGTTATGTTTGGGGAAATGGTGGGCGTGAGAAGAAGGGTAGTTGCCCTCCAATCAGTTTTGACTAGACTATTAAATAGGGCACTAGCCCTTTCAATTTCCAATTGAATAAGCCTTTTTTGAAGTTTCTACGACAACATTTTCTATAAAAAAAACCTTATATGCTCCCAGGACATAACTCACAACCTTAGCCCTGAGGGCTCTGGGGGGAATGTCATCCTCAAAGACCTAATTTCCAGAATTTTCATCTACGTTGAACAAAATGGCTATCTCAAAATTCTGATTGGATGTGTTTGGGAAAATGGTGAGCTTATGAGGGGGGCTAGTTGCCCTCCAATCACTTTCGACTATTAAAAAGGGCATTAACCCTTTCAATTTCCAATCGAATGAGCCTTTTTTCAAGTCTCTACAAAACGATTTCTATAAAAAACCTTATATGCTCCCAGGACATAGCTTACAACTCTTGTCCTGAAGGGTGTCGGGAGTTTGTCATCCTCAAAATCATAATTTCTGAGCTTTCAACTACGTTGAACAAAATGGATATTTCAAAATTGTAGTTGAATGTGTTTATGGAAATGGTGGGTGTGAGAGGGGGAGGGGGTAATTGCTCTCCATTTACTTTCGACTATATAAATTTCCAATCAAATGAATCCTTTTGAAGTTTCTACGACAACATTTTCTATAAGAACCTTTTATTGTTCAGGGTATGACTTACAACCCTTGCTCTGAGGGCTCTGAGGCGGTTGTCATTCTAAAAGCCCTACTTTCCAGAACTTTTAACTACGTTGAACAAAGTGAATATCTCAAAATATTGATTGAATAAGTTTGGGGAAATGGTGGGCGTGAGATGGAATGGTTAGTTGCCCTCCAATTAGCTTTGACTAGCCTATTAAAAAGGCAACTAGGCTCTTTCGATTTCTCAATCGAATGAGCCCTTTTTTAAGTTTTCAACGACAACATTTTCTATAAGAAACCTTCATATGCTCCCAGGGCACTAACTTACAACCCTTAGCCCTGAGGGCTCTGGGGGGTTGTGATCCTCAAAGACCTCATTTCCAGAACTATTCATCTATGTTGTAACAAAATGGCTATGTCAAAATTTCTGATTGTATGTGTTTGGAAAAATGGTGAGCTGTGAGCGGGGGTTAGTTGCTCTCCAATTACTTTCGACTATTAAAAAGGCCACTAGCCATTTCAATTTCCAATCAAATGCGCCCTTTTTCAAGTTTCTACGACAAAGCTTTCAATAAAAACCTTATATGCCCCGAGGACATAACTTAAAATCCTTGCCCTGAGGGCTGTGGGGGGTCGTCATCCTCAAAGACCTAATTTTCAGAGCTTTCAACTACGTTGAACAAAATGGCTATCCCAAACTTGTAGTTGAATGTGTTTATGGAAAGGGTGGGCGTGAGAGGGGGGAGGGGGTAATTGCTCTCCATTTACTTTCGACTATATAAATTTCCAATCAAATGAATCCTTTTTGAAGTTTCTACGACAACATTTTCTATAAGAACCTTTTATTGTTCAGGGTATGACTTACAACCCTTGCTCTGAGGGCTCTGAGGCGGTTGTCATTCTAAAAGCCCTACTTTCCAGAACTTTTAACTACGTTGAACAAAGTGAATATCTCAAAATATTGATTGAATAAGTTTGGGGAAATGGTGGGCGTGAGAGGGGGTTAGTTGCCCTCCAATTACTTTCAAGTATTAAAAAGGCAACTAGCTCTTTAATTTTTCAATCGAATAAGCCCTTTTTTAAGTTTTACGACAACATTTCTATAAAAACTTCATATGCTCCCAGGGCATAACTTAAAACCCTTGCCCTGAGGGCTGTGGGGGGTTGTGATCCTCAAAGACATCATTTCCAGAACTTTCAACTACGTTGTAAAAAATGGCTATGTCAAAATTTTGATTGTATGTGTTTGGAAAAATGGTGGGCGTGAGCGGGGGGTTAGTTTCTCTCCAATTACTTTTGACTATTAAAAAGGCCACTAGCCATTTCAATTTCCAATCAAATGCGCCCTTTTTCAAGTTTCTACGACAAAGCTTTCAATAAAAACCTTATATGCCCCGAGGGTATAACTTATAATCCTTGCCCTGAGGGCTGTGGGGGGTCGTCATCCTCAAAGACCTAATTTTCAGAACTTTCAACTACGTTGAACAAAATGACTATCTCAAAACTTTGATTGGATGTGTTTGGAGAAAAGGTGGGCTTGAGAGGGGGGTTAGTTGCCCTCCAATTACTTTCGAGTATTAAAAAGGCCACTATCCATTTTAATATCCAATCAAATGCTCCCTTTTTCAAGTTTCTACGACAAAGATTTCAATAAAAACCTTATATGCCCCCAGGGTATAACTTATAACCCTTGTCCTGAGGGCTGTGGGGGGATTAATACTTGTCTCATAGTTCAAATATTTATCCTGGTCAGCATTCAACACAACAATAACTTTATCATTGGCACATACTTTCTTGGAATATTTCATCTTCACTTTTTTTCCAATATGATGCAAGTGTTTGTCCTTCCAAAGTACAAAAAATACTGATTGAAAACCTATACTAAACTAGGTAGTGTTGATGATCAACCATAGAGTACCAGTGGGGTGGCCGCATAAGAGAAAATCCAAAAACTATGTTCACCAAAGATTAAAACCCATTTTTAAGACATGAAAAAAGTAAAAAAAATCAGTCTAAAAAGGGGAAGGGGCCCTGGGGGGGGAGGCGGGGCTATAGGGAAGATTGGGGCCCTGGAGGGGGTCTGGGTGGTTGGCAACCTGGAGGGGGGTATGGAGTGGGGGCTCAGGGCCCTGATGGTGGATTTGGGGCCTTGGATGAGAATGTGGGAGCCCAAACTCATGCACAAGCCCGGTAATGGAAAACCGATTAGCAAAGGGCCATTACATTACAATAAGGATACCTACCCTGTTGTAGCCATGGTCAATTATCAATAGTGAATAATCAATAATCGGGTCGATACCATTAGAGTACAAAAAAATCTCATCCAATTGTTTATTACAATCCGTTAGCATTATTTGTTTATAAGGCATAATGCCATTTCAAAGTCTCTTCAATTATTTAACAACATACCTGCGCAACGAAACTCAGATATCTTATAAGCAATTATCTATAATCAATAATTAGGTTGATACTATTAGACTGCAAAAAGATCTCACCCAATTGCTTTTTAGAATTCACATCAGAACTGCATTTATTAGACATAATGTTACTTCATAGTCATTTCCATTATTGAACGGTATGTACTCTGCGCCTGGCCGAGAATTCCTTATCGCAGAACTTGAGATAAGAATGTCTGCTTGGAACGATGGCCAATAGGACACCTGTTGAAGTAACATCCTTCTTTCGTTGAGAATAATTGTTCCAGGAATATGTTATGGCTCTTGTTGAAAGCAGAGAGAGGATAAGAGGGATTGGTAACTTCAATATGTGTGCGTTTGTATGGTCTGATAGGGCACCGCTTGGAATAGGGCAACCGTTGTATGGTGGGACAGGGTACGTTAAATAGATTTACCCCATACTACTAACAGCGTAAAGTAATTATTCTGTTTTGTCAATTTTCCCGTTAAATAACTGTTTTTTCTAACATAAAGCCTTTTCAATCATCACAGCATACCTAATATAGAGGCTCTCAGGTGGTTTCAAAGGCTTCTAGGCGTTTATCCCCCACGGAAAACACACCTTAGAAAATACCCCCCCCCCCCGGGCAATACTCCCCCCCCCATGGAAAATACAGTTTTAGAATTTTAAATTTGAAGTTATATTTTATTTTATTTTTAGTTTCGTTGAAAAGTACTAAGGAACGGGAAAAAGAAGAATTTATAAACCACAAGTACCGTATCTTAAAAACTCAGAAAAAAACGCAAATCCATTTTTGTTGAAAAGATTTCCATATTGAGTTCTGCAATTTTTGGCAGTACTTAACTGACTTACTTGACTTAAGGCTCCTGCCGAGGGTTCGGCGTAGAGAACGATGAGACTAGGAGCCTCCAGGTTGACCTATCGCTTGCCAGGCTCGCAGGTTCTTCCACCGGTATGTGGGCTTGGGTGAGGAATTCATCGGCTTTGTCTTTCCACCTAGTGGGTGGGCGTCCTCTGGGTCGTTTCCATCCGTGTAGGGTGGGGTCGAAGTCAAATGCGACCCGTGCTGGGGCGTCGCGTGGCATGCGAAGGAGGTGGCCAGACCACCGAACAGTACGCTGGGCGAGCTGCGTCGAGAAAGGAGTTTGAGCCGCGCGTGATAGGAGAGTCTGGTTGCTAACGAAGTCAGTCCAGTGAAGTCTTTCGGTACTTCGGAGGTGTTCCATCTGAGTCACATCGATGGCGCTTAGGATAGTTTTGGCAGCTGGCCCTGTCTCCGCTCCATACAGCAGGACGGTGCTGACTGACGCATTGTAGATGCGCATTTTGGTAAAGCGGCTTATGTTTGGCTTTCGCCAGATGCTGCTAAGCCTCCCAACAAGTGCTAAGGCTTTGGCAATTAGAGATGTAAGCTGTTTTGTGATAAAGCCATCATTCAACAGAATAGATCCCAGGTAAGTGAAGTCTTCAACCACATCTACTCGGTTGTTTCCGATGTTGACTTCCTTTACAGTAGAACGGGACGTGGGGGGCTCAAGGAGCATAACTTTGGTTTTCTGCCAGTAGCTGGTAGCTGGCAGTAGCGGGTGCCAAATTAAAAAAAAAAATTGAATAAGAAAAAATTGTAGGCGAACAATCATCAAAATTAAGCCAAACATAAATGGCACAAAAAAGTTTTAGAAGGTTTAGCTATCCTTTGAAATAATAGTTGGCTTTAGGAACCAACACATTAATATTGTATTAGTTTTTACGGCAGATAGCGTTGTCACATTCTACGAGTTTGTTTGTCTTATCTTCCAAGTGTAAAACTATCACAAATCACCATAAATAAATAAATGAAACCTAAAACGAACAGAAATTACAATAAATAGCCTAGTCATACTCAAAAGGAGCAAAAATTTAAAGGAGTAGGGCTGACATCACCCATGTATTCTCAAGACCAGAACCTAATTTACACTTTATCAAAAAAAAAAAATAATAATAAATAACCGTGTATTGTCAGTTTAATATGAATATTCTGATATTTATTCCTTATAGCTTTAATACTTCTTTATTTATTAAAGTAAAAAAAGTGAGAACATTTAAAATGTATTTTGTTTTCAGTAAAGTGCAAATTATGTTCTGGTCTGGAGAAGGTTTGGGGGTTGTCATCCCTACTTATGTTAATTTTTGCTCGTTTTGAGTTCGAATCGGTTATTCATTGTAATTTCTGTTCGTTTTGGGTATAATTTATTTGTTGATAGTAATTTGTGGTAGTTTTACGCTTTGAAAATTATTTGAATTTATTTCTACTCATTTGTGGCTTAATGAGGCTTTTTACTATTCTTTGTCAAGCTTGTTCTGTGAAAAAGTTGTTTTAATTATTTTCTGTTCATTTTTTATTGACATAGTCTTTTTCATAGAAAAAAATGTTATATATCTTTTTGTTTTTTCTATTAGACTCCTTAGTTTTTACTTGGAAGATTATTTTATTTTATTTCTGTTCATTTTTGGTTTAATAAGGCTCTTTACTTTTCTTTAGAAAACTTGTTCCGTATGTTTCCCATTAACAAATACTATCTGTAACTAATTAAATAAAAAAACACAGATTTTTCAACTTAAAGTAAGGAGCAACATCAAACCTTAAAACGAACAGAAATTATTACGTATATGAAAGGGGTTTCCTCCTCCTCAAGAGCTCGCTCTTTACCCTGAAGTTTTTATGTAGTTTTAAAACAAAGCTTATTATTCTAATTAAACGGTCATTATGTTTCAGGAACCGTTCTCAAAGAATTAGGACAAAAATTCAAAACTTTAGCGTAAAGAGCAAGGTATTGGGGAAGGAGCATACTCCTTTCATATCCGTAATAATTTCTGTTCGTTTTACGTTTTGGTGTTGCTCCTTACTTTCAGTTGAAAAAACTTGTTTTTTTAATTTAATATCTGATCCTTTTTCAATAATGCCAGGAAATCCGGCTCTCTCCATGCAAAAATTCCGGTACTTGTATATTCTACACCACTCACTCAAGTTTACGATGTGCACAACTAGAGAACAAACCAGTTTCTTCGTTAGTTTCTTCGTTATTTTAGAAACAAATTTGATTATATATTTGCACATTAGGGGGGGGGGGCCAAGGATAGCGGGTCTGCATGCAAAATGTGCTAAATACAATTACTATGAATATAATTAATCAATAATTGTTTTCTGACTCTAAACTGTCCAAATACTTTACCCCCCCCCTCATGTGCAAATATATAGCCCAAATTATATATTTCCCATCTATTCTGTCACTTGTCTTGTCTCACACTAAGCTGAAAGAAACTAGCGAAGAGACCGGCTTGTTGTCGAGTTGTATTTTCCGCGGGCCGTATTTTCATCGGGGGAGGGGGTTATTCCAAGGAGGGGGTATTTTCTGCGGGGGATATTTTCCGGGGGGTAAACGCCGGCCACCGTTTTAAAGATAGCAGAGTAACGAACGCCAAAGAGCACAGCATGATCCAGTAAATATTAAATGAGGTATTAAAGAGTATTAAGAAATTATTCGGTATCCTACTCGAAAGTTAAACAGGTTATGTTTAATTATCAATGTTTGAGTCAAATTCAGATATATTGACATAAATTAGAAGTCACCAGATAATTATACATTCAAAAATACTTAAAACGTTAGATTAAGGTATTTTAGTGCTTTTCTTGGCGAAGTCATTATAAAACGAGTAGGCAAGCTAAGCAAAATCTCAGTAAAAATGTCTAGCCGACATAGAACACAGCCAAAGAATAAGACTTTTTGATGTTTTAGCCAATTTTTACGTCAGTACGATATCTGTTTTCTCTTAAAAAGTTTAACAATCAGAAAATGGAAACAATATGCATTGAGTTAAGATGCGTTTTGTGGCAGTCGGTTCTGAAATCTAAAGATAAACCCAAAACTATTTTGTCATAAAAAAAATAAATAATAATAACTGGTCAGTCGGCTAACATCACGGAGGTTGAATTTGTTCCCACAATCTGGTAAATGATGTAAACAGACCTTTACCTACGGGGCTTTGTTGCTTATATTCTTAGCATTAAACATTTCTTTTTCACATTTATTTTCACACTACCCATGACTGGCTGGTGTTGGGGTGGCAGGCTGATAGACAAATTTTTTGTTCTTAATTTTTTTTTATCATATAGTTTATTGTGCCATGAATGACCAGTGTGATTATATGTTACACTTGATCATTTAACGGTGCCTTTCCATACCCCTCTGCACGATTTCAATTCTTTGTTGGGTTCTATTTTTTTTTCTTTTTATGCTTATCTGGAAATATAAGAACCTGATTCTAAATTGTTATTAAACTTAGGAAAAAGAGCCTAATTTGACAACTTTTTTTTTAATTTTAATTAAAAAGTCACGAGACTATAATTTAAATTCATTTCCATATGCCAAACGGCAGAATAATATATTTTCCAAAAAAAACTTATCAACTGGGTTATGGCTGCTGAGCTTCATAACTAAAGCGGTAGTTTTATCAAAGCGGCCCAATAAAATGTAAATGTGTTGAAGATCACTAAATTGCTTTCACACAAAACAGCGACAATTTAATTTTTAAAATCCGTTATGATATCTTTGACATCCTCCTATGATGTTAAAATCCCCGCTATTTTTTTCCTATTTGAAGTTTACCAACCTTTTGAAACTAGGAACTTTGTGCACCCCACATTAATGTTTTTCCATTTTACTTTTGTTTCGTTTCCACTTTACCGATACTAAGTCCAGGGGAATTCGTTGACTTTGACAGCTGCACTTTTGTTGACAAATACATGAGCTTGAACTTATAAACTCATGCAAGATTATCCAATGCTGCTAGTCTTGTTTAAAACTAAATAAATTTGTGAACCTGTTTAGAGAACAGACTATACAGTTTTGGAAAAATCAGTTCATATAAACATGTGTCTAATTCTCAAAAGCTAAGAAAACTTTGCCTACTCTGCACTATCTATGTTTACTACTCTGATCGCTGTCATGATCATGTGCTAGGCGTATTCTCCACCGGAGAATTCCCTCTTGCAAAAAATCCCCCTGGAAAATTCCCTCCCGCGGAAAATACCCCCCTTCAATTCAGCCAAAGATAAAGTATGACAAATAAAAGTAACGAAGAAAAAAAGGAATCTTGGAATATTCTACCTATGTTTCAAGCACAAACGGAATGTATGGTGTAGAGTTTCATAAAGTATCTAAGCATACACTTTTATTTATTTTAATTTTTTTTATCGGGGTTTTGTAGGTTGAGTTATCATAGCTGGGTAATATAAAGGTTAAAGAAATTAATTTGAAATTATGAAATTAGTGGCAACTGTAGAAGAGTTGCCTTATAATTAAAGTGGACAGAGATAATAGTCTGGGACTAAGAAGTACGAGTAATTACTTTCCGTGCACTTGGTCTGGTACCAACCAGATTCGTAAAAAGCCCAAATATCTGTGGGGTGGATTTTACTGACTGACTGGTCATCTTTACCGACCGAATTGGGTAATAGTATTATAAAAATTGCTTCGTTTTTGTTCCTTACCTACTGAGACTGATCTTCTTTAATTAATTAAGTGCTTTGATAACAAAAGAGTCAGTAAAATAGTGGCACTTCGATCCCCTATTTTAACGACTGCCGACAGCTATAATACATGAAAAGCTAGTTCACTCCCTGCGATCGGGAACGTGTCCACTAGGCGAACATCAGAAAGTTTTCCCGTCTGAAGTACCTTTAAGGGGCATTTTAGTCTAATTTAATTTAAATAACATGAAGTCAAACTCTTGAGTCACAACCAAACATATTTATTATATGTTCCTTATTCCAGATAAGAATGGAATAGTTTCAGTATAGAAAGTTTTCAAAAAGTCATCCAAGCCTGTTCATGAAAAAGTATCGAGTATTGTCTGCTATGCGTACATCAGAAAGTTCTCCTGTCTGAAGTGTCTTAACTTTTATGGACTAGGTGAATTTCCAGGATCAAATGCGCAACAATGTGGCATTACATGTTCTGGAACTGGAAAGCTCATATATAGTTTTTTGATAATTAAAATCGATTGCCTATCTAAGAGTTTTAATCAATAGTCATGCGGCAAAATCGTAGTTTGGCGCCAACAAAAAGGCAGAAAACGCCACTCTCCCGTGCCACAATTTTTTTGGTCACTTTGAAGGAGCTCTGGAACTCTGAATTTCTATTCGAATGACCCTTCTTTCGATCTTCTAGGACCATAGTTTCGATACGATCATCTCTGGGACAAAAAAAAATACAACAACAAAAAACACGCTTCCATGAATTTTCTTCTGTGAAAAAAAAAGCCAAATTCCACATTTTTGCAGACAGGAGCTTGAAACCTCCACAGTAGGGCTCTCTAATATTCTGAATCTAACGGTCCGATTTTTATTAAGAGTACTTGCCCATTTGGGAATGCTTTCCTCCTTTTCCGAAAATCCGGCAAATTTTCTGAGACTCGTAGCGTATGATGTGTAAAATTAAAATTAATGAGCTTTGTATGCTTGGAATAAGTATAAAATGTCAATTCTTTTCATTAATAATTGCTGTCAAAATTCCTTTTTTAGAGTCTAGTTAACTATTGGCCCGAGTTACTCCTTACTTACAGTCTGTTACCACGAAGAGAATGATTGCACAATGTATATTCTACATATATTTTGGAATGTAGGTAGAATATCCCATAATTCTGAGATCTGTCTTCCCTTCCCCCTCTGTATAACGTAGCCACAGAGTTATAAGATTTACACATGACAGGTCCTGTGGTCTCTGAATTCTTATTAAAATAAACCAGGGGTCTATATTTAAAAGTTTCACCTGATTTTCTTGGGGAGAATTTTATGGGGGGATCTTCTGCAGTGGGAATTTTTCGTGAGGGTGACTTTCCCAGGGGAGATTTTCCACGGGGGTGAGTTTTCCATGGGGGAATTTCCATGGGGATTACACTGGACTTTCATGATTGCTATGAAACAGAAGCTAGCAGGTACAGGCCCAGGACGGGATTATAATTTTTTTTTTTGTATTTGGAAAGTTATGTTACCAACTGGACAGTTTTATTTAATTTACAGCTGAAACACTATTCACAGTGTCTTTCCGATTTCTTTTTTGTCCACAAAATAGAAATCAAAAACCAAACAGGTGCACCGTTGAAACATTTCAAAAATGTATGCATAAATATATAAAAATAGACATAACTGCAAGAAAGGGTGAGGAAAATACTGCAAACAGTTCTCTGCTTCCAACACCAAGACAAACTGCTATGACCTGTCATAGTTTTAGGAAGCAAGCAATAGTAGGCAGGGAGATTATAAATTATGAAGAAAATTATACAAAGGCCAAAATGACAGTACTTAGCGGCGGCTCTTTCCGTCACTACTATTGAAGCATTAGTAAACTCTGCTAATTCAAACCCTCTGAATTTAAAAAAAAGTACATCGCTAGCAGTTTTTCCTTGTGCTGGTCACGATCCTGGCCAACTCCATAGTCACCAAAAAGTAAAAAGTGAGAAAGAAACTAGAAGAAATGAACCAGTGAATAGAGTTTCACTATGACAAATTACTCAGAAGTGTGGTACAAATCCTAGAATTCCTTGTTGCTAGGTATCTTAGAACCAAGATACAATAAAAAAATAACCACAAGTCCATGCAAACCAGCAAGACTGTTCTTAAAAGGATTATTTCTGAAGAGTATGTTTGGTGAATTGTTGACTTTATCACTTTCTGTGATGTCTAGTACAACGCATTCCGTAACGAACCAGATATAAAACACTACTAGAGGGAAGTTCAAAGTAAGAATCTGGCTTATGTCTGACATTCGACATAAATGCGCTATTTAAAAATTGATGTTTCAATGTTAAAACAAAAAACACAATGGCAGGAGGGAAAGAAACTTTCAAAAATATACCAAAAATCGAGTTTCCTCTTTCGGGATAGCCATTGATAGTCATGGTATGCGAGTGATCAGCAGTGACAATAATCAGCGTATCTTGTTCATTCGTTTTAGTGGATGCATAAATAACAGCCTTTTCAAATTCAAGTAGCTCCTCAAACGCAGCCTTTGCTCTTCCATCATGATGAGCATGGTCAATCCTTCCACCTTTAAGAAGAAGGAAAAAAATACAGCTGGTTTCTAACTCTTGAAGTGTGAAAAAAGAGAGAGAAAATGTTTTCTTTAGCTGGTAAGGAGGTAATTCACAGAGGAGGTAAAAGGTACTTTCCATGGACAACTTTCTTATTTCAAAAGAGCGAAAAGGTATACCTTTCCACATAAACCTCAAGAGGGATGAGGTCTGACTGAGAAAAATTAAGCATTTTTTAGTTTCGTCAAAGAGAGGCGTCTTTGGGCAAAATGTTTTTAGGATCGAGAGTTTTGGCGAGAATTGACAGCAAATCCATAAAAATAACTACCATAAAATGCACTTTTACTTTTTGTAATATGAAAAAATCCCTATTTTCTTACAGTTACTGTGTTTCACCCATTTTTTGTTTTCAGGATTCTTAGTAAAATAACGTAGTTTATGTAATTCAGCCGTTTTCTATGTCACAAAAGATGACCCCTACACAAAGCATTGTGTCTCAATAAGATTTAATAATTTGCAGCTTTCTGGTGGGATCTTAACTAGCCGATTTGTTGCTGGTCATACCATAAAACTAAACAATACTTTTTATGAAGTATTGTCACTATATGCTATAAAGTTCTTCCTCTGTTTCATAATGTAAGATATAAAAATAAACCTCCAATTAAAATTTTCCAATTATTTCACGGTTCAAAAAATTATGTTGTGAATCGTATGATTTTTTTTCAGATTTTCCAACTTTTAGTGCATCAACTTAACATTGTAGCTTAGTAATACAAACAAAATTATCTTTCTTTCCCAAGAAATTATAGATGGCAGTTAAAGTTTCCTTTAAATAGAACTTTTTATTAATAAATCTAGTCTTATTTATCTTTTGATGGTTTTTGAGACATAAGGTTTTAAAAGCACGTGGCTACTTGCTTAGTTTATACATCGATGATTGGACAAAAACTTCGAATAAATCAGTTGGTTTTTTTTCAAGCAGCATCCCCAAAAGAGTTGGGCCAACTAAATCCAACGAAAGCTCTAACAAGATATGTTTTGGCCCCTAAAATAAATCAGGATTTAAGAATCTGATGTAACTTGGCCATTCTTGAGCCTTGCAGTGCATATTCTTTGCTTGCAATCATATTAAAAAAAAAAAGACTTAAAAATGTAAAATGTCTACGCTGCTAGAACCACATCAATTGTAGACTGATTTAAATAATCTTTTAAGAGAGGAATTTTTGTTTTCAACCTTTCGTCTCAGTCAAAAAGTGATTCTTATACCGATTCTTGCTCTAAGCAGCTCTTGTTTGCAAGATCAATTGCAATTAGCATAAGATATTCTGGTGATTATATTGTTTAATCAGAAAAATTCTTAATTTGATTCTTATCTTTCTGTCCTCTTTTTATTTGATGTGATGTTTGGCTAAACCTAGACACATTTTTTTGATGGATTATTTTCAACTCATTTAATTTAGACTTGAATCATTTTAAACAAGGTTTATTCTTATTTTTGCAAATGCTTCAATATTTTAAATGAAGGATAACATATCAGTATGAGGAGCTTCCTAAATATTTTTGCTGAATATCAGTGCATTTCTGTAAGAGATATGGCACTATGTGGTTTTAAAAACTTTTTTTTAAAGGGTTATAAATAAGTCAACGAAGAATATATTTTATTTCTATCAGATCTCACCATCTAAGCTTCTAGATATTTTTATTCATTCTATTTTTTTTTCACTTTGACGTGATGTATGTGTAAGTACAAGCACAATATATTTAATTGTTTGTTAAGTGCAGGAGCAACCTTTAAACGTGAATAAGCAATTTTAATTTTCTAATCTGTTTTTGGACCATAATCTTGAGCAGTCGAGCTTTGACCTTGAGTTCTTGATTGTCCCTTAGTAAGGTCCATCAAATTGGGATGCTTACATATTCTCCATGAAACTTGACTACAACTAATAAGTATATATATATATAGAATAGACACATATAGGATGGGATTATATACAATAGATGCATCTTATTTGTTGAAAAAGGAGTGAGAATTACTGTTTGTTCCCAAAAACTTATTAATTTTCTGGATTTCAAGTGACTGCAATATCAAACAGTTCGTGGTAACGAACTGTAAGTAAGGAGCGACCCGGCTCAATGGTAACCGAAACTCTAAAAAACGGAATTTTGATACCAATAGATACATCAAAAGATTTATATTTTAATGCTGATTTCAAATATATAAGTTTCATCAAGTTGAGTCTTACCTATCAAAAGTTACCCGCCTGAGAAAATTTGGCTGATTTTAGAAAAAAGGAGGGAAGACCCCCTAAAAGTTATAGAACCTTAAATAGAAATCACACCATCAAATTCAGCGTATAAGAGAACAACACTGTAGAGGTTTCAAGCACCTATCTACAAAAATGTGGAATTTTGCATTTTTTGCCAGAAGAAAGATCAAGGATGCGTGTTTATTATTATTTTTTTCCAGGGGTGATCGCATCAACCCAGTGGTCCTAGAATATCATGGGAGGGCTCATTGGAACGGAATTAAAAGTTTTAGTGCCCTTTTTAAGTGACAAAAAAATGGAGGGCAACTAGGCCCCCTTCCACGCTCTTTTTTTTTCTCAAAGTCCCCCAATCAAAATTTTGAGATAGCCATTTTGTTCAGCATGGTGGACAATATGATAACTATGTCTTTTAGGATGACTTAATCCCCCGAAGTCCCCGGGAGGAGGGCTGAAAGTTGTGAACTTCACCCAATGCTAACAAATAGTATTGGTTATTGGAAAGTATACAGACTTTTTCAGGGGGGATTTTTTCTGGTAGGTCGGGGGGGGGGGGGTCGGGGTGTTTGGGGGAGGATATTTCCACGAAGGAAGTTTTCATGGGGGAAGGGACATTGCTATGAAGGGGGCGCCGGATTTCCCATCATTATTAAAGAAAAAGATCAAAAATTAAATTAAAAAAGAAACAAGTTTTTCAACTAAAAGTAAGGAGTAACATCAAAACTTAAAACGAACAGAAAATATTACACATATTGATTGGTTTCACCCCCTAGTCAATACCTCGCTCTTTAAGCCAAATATTTTTAGTACATTCATAAGAGCTGTTTATTCTAATTAACAGGCTTTGTGATTAAGGGGTCATTTTTTAAGAATTGTAACAAAATTCGAACTTTATCGTAAAGAGCGACGTATTGACTAGGGGGCGAACCCCCAAATATACGCATTAAAAATATATAACTATAGAAATTCGTTACGTAAGTTAATTCGTAAGTTACGTATATTTATTACCAATAAAAACGTTCGTAAATAAAATTAAACCAGTTTCGAGAAAGCCATTTAACCAAATTAAAGTAAAATTAATATACAAATTTTGTTTGAATTATTCATGTACGGTGAGCCAAAATCAAAAACTTCATTAATTCAAAAACGTTCAAAAATTAAATAAAAAAAAAACAAGTTTTTTTTAAAGGAAAGTAAGGAGCGGCGTTAAAAATTAAATAGAAAAGAAATTATTCCGTAAATTTTAGGGGCTGTCCCCTCCTCACCGCCTCGCTCTTTACGCTAAAGTTTGACTTTCTCACAAATCTATTTTTTTTAAACAACAAAAAAAATTTAGCGTAAAAAGCGAGGCGTTGAGGAGGGGATAGTCCCTTTCATATAGGGAATAATTTCTGTTCGTTTTAAGTTTTGACGTCGTTCCTTACTTTCAGTTAAAAAAAAATTGTTTTTTTTTATTTAATACGCTAGGAGAGGATAATTTATCAATATAACTTACAAATAAAAAGAAGTTCCAAACTTATTTTGAGACCCACCCACAATAATTTTTTCAAAACATTCTTTTATGTTTAGGGTCTCCTGTGTGCTATATTCTTCAAAAAGTGCACCTCTATCGAAGTCGAAAAGCTACTGAAATGCAACCTTTTTTACAATTAGTTCTTACAAAATATTTAATGAAAAGTAAAATTTTACTTTCACAGATTCACTCTATAGCCTACTGCAATTTATGGCTCGTTGTGAAGTAGTTTTAAGTCAATCATCGCTAGTGGAAGGAGCTATCCAAGTTTTTTTCCTTTCTTTTGGTCTTTCTAGAATGGAAACTGTCTCGGTTTCTAACTTGGTATATCTTCTTTCTTCAAGAGTGAAGCATCTCACAAAACATGAACACTTGCTTAATACTTTTGAAACTCTTCAACTGTATTGCTTTTTCATGTTTTGTCCACTAGACTTATACATTTTCTTATACTTTTTATGTCTCCATTTTCTGTGTAGTTCAAACACTGCATAAAGCTTATTCGGTTTTAAGCTGTATAGATAGCCTTCATATTGACAATGTTTTTGTCTTGTCTATGCTTGAAAGCCGATTCATTCCATTACTTTCGTTAACGAGTTTTATAGTCAACATTGGATATGTTTCGTCTTATGGGAAACACTGAAAAAACACTATGGGAAACACTGTTTATTCTTTCAGTACCAAAGTATTAGCATCTATTCTTTTACAAATATTCATTGCTCGAAATTAAAGCTTTGTGTATAAAACTACTAGTATTTGAAGGTTGAGTACCCAGTACTGTGTTTTTAGCAGCCAACAAGCAATTTGTCTCGTAAGCTGATCACGGAAGTTTTTAACTGAGAATAAGTAAGATATTTTTGAGATAATGTACACTAAAAGAAGAGTGTAATAAATATACTCGTAACGATTAATGTAAAATTATTTTCAGCTATTAGAATTAGTTTCAAACTCAAAAATCAGGTATGACGAAGCTAGACGATTATGGCTATAGAAAAATTTCTTTAAGTCCTTGTTCTGACAATATTTGCCAGGGATGGCTTTGAGTGGATATTTTTGTTCTAGGACATTACAAAAACGATTTTTTCAACTATTTTTTAAAGCATTTTTACAAATTGGATTGACTTCTTCACGTTTCGCTGTCCTAGCGAACGATATAGATGGGAAGGCCAATCTTGTTCACTAATCTAGATTATTAACAATAATTGTATCTTCGGGAGTTCAATGGTATTAGCACGGACTATCGCAATTTTTGCAACTTCAAGATACTAGCCACCCAGTTGTTTTTGAAGGACGTTCTGAATTGTCAACCTTGACCAAGATTTAATCAAGCCAACTCTGGCTTTGCCTCGATCTAGGTTAAAAGGTTAGGTATATTTCTGCTGTGAATTTCTGTAGATTTAACCAATTGCAAAAAATTTGTTAAATCCAACCCTTTAAAATTGCAATTTCTCACTGCAAATAGGCCTTAAGACTGCCCCTGCGGTAAGCTAAAATCTATCTTGTTAAAATCTTCCTGTCAATATTGAGCTGTAATGATGCTGACAGGCAGCACTGATGAGATTAAGAAATCAGAATAATATAAACATTTACCTTCAACGAGCAATACAAAGCCATTTGGCTCCCTTGACAAGATGTCAATTGCAGCTTGTGTCATTTCTTCTAAGCTTGGTTCGTCAATTTCTCCCTTGTCAATTGAATACTCTAAATGACTATGCGAAAATAACCCAAGGAGGTAATCAATAGACTGTGTATTTACATTTAGAAATTCTGTTCGGTTTCTTACATATGTGTATTTGACACCTTCAGCTTGCCTCATCTCTCCCCATACAGAGGTCAAATCAACTTCATCAATCCTTGAGCCACCTTCACTCTCAGGGATAAAGGCACGTCTTCCACCACCTAATATAACCTGTAAAAAACAGATGTGAATAAACGGACACAAGTCGGTAAGATGTAAAAAGATGCTTCTGACTATTTTGATTTAAATCGTGACAACTTTTTTTTTGTATTGGATTGTATATTTGATCACGATCGACGTCTAATATACGCTTGACTAACAAGTTTATGGTAAATAATCGACATTTACAAAAAAAAAATGTGCAAGTTTAATATAACTCGAACAAAACGCTTTCATAAATTATTGATTCATACAGTCACTTTTTCTAATGATTAATAAAAAAAAACTTTCCGAAAAGTAAGTTTTTCAAAGAAAAGTAAAGGCCATTTTAAACTTAAGCTCAGGAGATATGAATACATGTTAAATTTCAAAATCAAAACGACCAGAAATTACTATTAAAGAATAAATGAAACCCAAAAAGAACAAAAATTAAATAAACAATCATAGCAAAAACATACAACAAGTAATAATATAAATGAATAAATAGATCTTAAAGCGAGTAATGCTTAGATTGAATATGAAACTCAAGCCTAAAACGAAAAAGAATATTTTGCTACTGAAGTATAACTGAAACTTAAAAGGAACAAAAATTAGATAAACAATCATTGGAAATAAACATACAATATATATTAATGTAAATGAATAAATGAATCTTAAAACAAGTGAAACTTAAATTGAATATGAAATCAAGTTTGAATCGAATAAAAATAACTACAAACAAGAGTTTGGTATCGCCTCACTGCAGAAGCCTAAAACCTACTGCGTCATTGGCGCCTTACTGAAAACTATTTGAGTCTTGAACAGTCTTGGAAAGTATAAACAAAATCAAATTGAATATTAGATATATAATGATATTAATTGTTGAAAGATTCCTCAGTTCAAGATTTTTTTTCAATGTAATTTTTATATTCATTTTCAATGCTGTAACAACTGGAAAAGAATAAATTTGTAATATAAGAGTAATTCGTTTTCAGTGAAGCGCCAATGACGCAGAAGGCTTTAGGTTTTTGCAGTTAAAGAAGGGGGCAGTATCCAAATTTTGTTTGTAGTGAAACTATATTTTTCTTGACCAATCTTGGAAAGAACTAATAAATTAAACTGAATATTTGATGTATAATGATATTAATTGCTGAAAGCTCATCAGTTCAAAATTTTACTGTAATTTTAGTATTTATTTAAAATATTAAGTACAAAAGAAACACTTGTAATATAATTCGTTTTCAGTAAAGCGCCAATGACACAGTAGGTTTTAGGCTTCTGCAGTGAGGCGATACCCAAACTCTTGTTTGTAGTTATTTTTATTCGATTCAAACTTGATTTGCATCTTCAATTTAAGTTTCTCACGTTTTAAGATTTATTTATTCATTTAAATTAACATATATTGTATGTTTGTTCGCATTGATTGTTTATTTAATTTCTGTTCGTTTTAAGTTTCATTTATACTTTAATAGCAAACTATTTTTTTTTCATTTTAAGCTTGATTTTCATATTCAATCTAAGTATTACTCGCTTTAAAATCTATTTATTCATTTATATTATTACTTGTTGTATGTTATTGCTATGATTGTTTATTTAATTTCTGTTCGTTTGGGGTTTCATTTATTCTTTATTAGTAATTTCTGGTCGTTTTGAGTTTAAATTTTAACAGGTATTCATATCTCCTGAGCTTAAGTTTAAAATGGCCTTTACTTTTCTTTGAAAAACTTATTTTTTGGAAATTTTTTTTAATTAATTTTAGTTCGTTTTTGATTGCAAAAAGTTTCAAGTTTTTATTGCACGGGGGGGGGGGGGGTTGCTTACTGTCTGACTATTCTTGACTTTAAAAAACGGATCTAGAACTTTCAATTTAAATCGAATGAGGTTTTTTTCAAAGTCTATACGATTACCTCTTTGATAAAAACCTTATATATGAACAATAGAGTGCTTGCATAACTTGTGGACAGCGATTGGCAACAATGAATGGATTGAAAATATAGCACCAATAAGGGTGTTTTGACCATTTCACTTGCTGACACAAAGGGATCACGACTGTTTGGAATTGACCTTAATATGATTTTGTGTGCCAAAAGAATTTTGCATCTATCACAGAGTATGTATTTTAACCTTATAATTGGATAATTATAATAGATTTACTATGTGTTCTTCCCATAAAAAACTTTACCTTATTAAAGTCTTTGGGGTGGGGGTGGCGTAGCTGGCAGAAGGAGGAAAACTTTAGCGTAGACAGTAGGAGCGGGGGAGGGGGAGGATGGAGACTCATCCAATACGGGGCGGAACTTCGCTTATCTCCTCCGTTCCCGATTTAGGAGATTAGACAGACTCATTGGGCTGTAGAATATTGAACCGTATGAGTTTTAGAAGACATTAAGATACCTAAAAATACTTTATACTGTCATCTATAGTTAAAATTATTTCAATAATCGTGGAATGGTGAGCCCTCTAGGCTATCATTGGGGTGAGCATCAATTCAAATTATGTATTTTTGATTAATTGTCGCGCTTTCTGTGCATTTATTATTCTATATATGTTATTTTGAGTTATACTTGTATCGCATTACGTTAATTTTTAAGGATTGAGATAAAAACTGAAACCTTAGCAGAGACAGTGGTGGGGGGAAGTTTCCCCCCTCACATGCATAATTGAGCAGCGACAGAGAAAGTAAAACAAATGAAATTAACCTGTCTCTTGAAAATGTCTTTTTTCAAAAGACACAAACAAAATCGTCTAAAGGAACCTGAAGTGCTATCTCTGACATTTCCGTTGATTCTTTATTCCCGTTACTTTTAGATGTAAAATTTAGAATATTATGGAATGGGTTTAGTCGTCCCCACCCTGAATAATTCACATTTGGAAAATCCACCCCTGGGAAATTCCTCCCCCCTCAAAGAACATTTTCTTTTCCTGCTGATAATTCCTCCGCGTTAAATTCCACCCAGCAGAAATTTCCCAGCCGTGGAATATGCTCCCAAACAATATTCCCCTCGGATAATTTCGGATATTCATAAAAATGGAAGCTGAAATTTCTACTCAACTTTTTAGGTCAGAAGCAATGCTATAGCGTTACCTAAGTAAAGAGCCACAAGGGTTTAATGAATTAATACTTGTTTATTTTTCCAGGGGTACTTTATGTGGAAGAGGTTGTCGCATAAATTTTAGACAGGGGTTCATTAAATTACAATTAAAATTTATAGCGCCCTTACACCAGGGGCAGATCCAGGAATTTTAGGGGGGGGAATAGGTTGATCCGATAAACTTGCGTTAGGAGCAAGTTTAATTAACGCAACCTTGCGTTAATTAAGTAAATTACAGTACTTTAGACTACGTTAGGGGGGGCACCCCCCTCGCCCCTCCCCTGGATACGCCACTGCCTTACACTCTCTGTTTCTTTCCTTGTTAGGGAGGAGAGCAGATGCCTAATAGGTGTGTGTTAATACCAAAACAATCTAACTCTCATTAGGCCTTCAGGGTATAAACAGAATTAGTTCAAAGGGAGGGGTGGGGAAAACGGGCGTGGGGGCGGTATTTGCCCTTCGATTGATTTTGACTCATAAGAGCTGGACTAGAACTTCCAATTTCCAATCAAATGAGCCCTCTCTGAATTTTATACGAGAATACCTTCCTGCCCCCGGGCCCTGGGGGATTTTGTCGACGCCAGAGTTTTGTTACTGAACCTTTCAACTATTTTTAACAAAATTTTTATCTGATGCATTTAGGGCGTGGAGGAAGGGGGGGCTAGTTGCCCTCCAATCTCTATTGACTCTTAAAAAGTGAACGATAACTTTCTATTTCCAATCAAATGAGCCCTCTTTAAGTTTATACGAGTATCTCTTCCATAAAAAATAATATGAAGGATTCGGAGAATCCTTAAATTACAAACCTTGCCCTGAGGGCTGTGGGAGAGTTGTCATCCTCAAAGACCCAATTTCCAGACCTTAAACCTGCGTTTAATAAAATCGCTGTCTCAAAATTTTGATTGGATGTGTTTGGGGAAAAGGTGGGCGTGAGAGGGAGGTTAGTTGCCCTGAAATCACTTTCGACTACTAAAAAGGGCACTATGCCTTTGAATTTCCAATCGAATGAGCCTTTTTTGAAGTTTCTACGATAACACCTTTAAAAAACTTACATGCCCCCAAGGTATAACTTAAAACCGTTGCCTTGGGGGTTTGTATGGGAGTGTCCTCCTCAAAAACATATTTTCTATGTGAAAATCAACTACGTTGAACAAAATGGCTATTTCAAAATTTTGATTAGATGTGTTTGGGGGGGGGGAATGATGGGCGTGGGAGGGGGGCTAGCTGCCCTCCAATCACTTTCGACTATTAAAAAGGGCACTAGCCCTTTGAATTTCCAATCGAATGAGCCTATTTTGAAGTTTCTACGACAGCGTCTTCTACAAAAACCTTATATGCCCCCAGGGCACAATTTAAAACCCTTGCCCTGAGGGTTGTGGGGGATTGTCCTCCTCAAAAACATTTTCTATCAGGAAATCAACTACGCTGAACAAAATGGCTATCTCAAAATTTTGATTGGATGTGTTTGGGGGACTGATGGGCATGGGGGGGGGGGTTAGTTGCCCTCCAATCATTTTCGACTATTAAAAGGGGCACGAGCCCTTTGGATTTCCAGTCGAATGAGCCTTTTTTGAAGTTTCTACGACAACGCCTTCTATAAAAACCTTATGTGCCCCAAGGGAATAACTTAAAACCCTTGCCCTGAGGGTTGTGGGGGAGTGTCCTCCTCAAAAATATATTTTCTATCCGGAAATCAACTACGCTGAACAAAATGGGGGGGGGGCTAGTTGCCCCCCAATCACTTTCGACTATTAAAAAGGGCACTAGCCCAATTAAATTCTAATCAAATGAGCCTTTGTTGAAGTGTCTACGACAACCCCTTCTATAAAAACCTTATATGCCCCCAGGGCATAATTTAAAACCCTTGCCCTGAAGGTCGTGGGGGAGTGTCATCCTCAAAAACGTATTTTCTATCTGGAAATCAACTACGCTGAACAAAATGGTTATCTCAAAATTTTGATTGGATGTGTTTGGGGAAATGATAGGCGTGGGGGGGGGGGGGCAAGTGGCACACCAATCACTTTAAAATATTAAAAAAGGGCACAAGCCCTTTAATTTCCTATTGAATGAGCCTGTTTTGAAGTTTCTACAATAACACCTTCTATAAAAACCTTATATGCCCCCAGGGCATAACTTAAAACCCTTCCCCTGAGGGTTGTGGGGGAGTATCCGCATCAAAAATATATTTTCTATCTGGAAATTAACTACGCTGAATAAAATGGCTACCTCAAAATTTTGATTGAATGTGTTTGGGGAAATGATGGGCATGGGGGGGGGGGGGGCTAGATGCACTCCAATCACATTTGACTATTAAAAAGGGCTTTATCCCTTTAATTTCCAATCAATTGAGCCTGTTTTGAAGGTACTATAACAACATCGTCTATAAAAAGATTATGTGCCACATGTCCATAACTTCAAACAATCCTTGTGAGGCGTGTGGGGGAGTTTCCTCCTCACAAATATATTTTTTATCTAAATTTTGATTGGATGTGTTTGGGAGGATGATGGGCGTGGGGAGGGGGGGGTAGTTGCCCTCCAATCATTTTTAACTATTAAAAAGGGCACTAGAACTCTTGATTTCCAATCGAATGAGCCCACTTTGAAGTTTCTACGACACCGCCTTCTATAAAAACCTTACATACCCCCAAGGTATAACTTAAAACCGTTGCCTTGGGGGTTTGCATGGGAGTGTCCTCCTCAAAAACATATTTTCTATGTGAAAATCAACTACGTTGAATAAAATGGCTATTTCAAAATTTTGATTAGATGTGTTTGGGGGGGGGGGGAATGATGGGCGTGGGAGGGGGGGCTAGCTGCCCTCCAATCACTTTCGACTATTAAAAAGGGCACTAGCCCTTTGAATTTCCAATCGAATGAGCCTATTTTGAAGTTTCTACGACAGCGTCTTCTACAAAAACCTTATATGCCCCCAGGGCACAATTTAAAACCCTTGCCCTGAGGGTTGTGGGGGATTGTCCTCCTCAAAAACATTTTCTATCAGGAAATAATCTACGCTGAATAAAATGCCTATCTCAAAATTTTGAATGGATGTGTTTGGGGAACTGATGGGCATGGGGGGGGGGGGTTAGTTGCCCTGCAATAACTTTTGACTATTAAAAAGGGCACAAGCACTTTGGATTTCCAATCGAATGAGCCTTTTTTGAAGTTTCTGCGACAACGCCTTCTATAAAAACCTTATGTGCCCCAAGGGAATAACTTAAAACCCTTGCCCTGAGGGTTGTGGGGGAGTGTCCTCCTCAAAAATATATTTTCTATCCGGAAATCAACTACGCTGAACAAAATGGGGGGGGGGCTAGTTGCCCCCCAATCACTTTCGACTATTAAAAAGGGCACTAGCCCTATTAATTTCTAATCAAATTAGCCTTTGTTGAAGTGTCTACGACAACCCCTTCTATAAAAACCTTATATGCCCCCAGGGCCTAATTTAAAACCCTTCCCCTGAAGGTCGTGGGGGAGTGTCCTCCTCAAAAACGTATTTTCTATCTGGAAATCAACTACGCTGAACAAAATGGTTATCTCAAAATTTTGATTGGATGTGTTTGGGGAAATGATAGGCGTGGGGGGGGGGGGGCAAGAGGCACTCCAATCACTTTAAAATATTAAAAAAGGGCACTAGCCCTTTAATTTCCAATTGAATGAGCCTGTTTTGAAGTTTCTACAATAACACCTTCTATAAAAACCTTATATGCCCCCAGGGCATAACTTAAAACCCTTGCCCTGAGGGTTGTGGGGGAGTATCCGCCTCAAAAATATATTTTCTATCTGGAAATCAACTACGCTGAACAAAATGGCTATCTCAAAATTTTGATTGAATGTGTTTGGGGAAATGATGGGCATGGGGGGGGGCTAGATTCACTCCAACCACTTTCGACTATTAAAAAGGGAACTAGCCCTTTAATTTCCAATCGAATGAGCCTGTTCTGAAATTTCTATGACAACACCTTCTATTAAAACCTTATATGCCCCCAGGGCATAACTTAAAACCCTTGCCCTGAGGTTTGTGGGGGATTGTCCTCCTCAAAAATATATTTTCTATCAAAATTTTGATTGGATGTGTTTGGGAGGATGATGGGCGTGGGGAGGGGGGGGGTAGTTGCCCTCCAATCATTTTTAACTATTAAAAAGGGCACTAGAACTCTTGATTTCCAATCGAATGAGCCCACTTTGAAGTTTCTACGACGACCCCTTCCATATGAAGTGCCTCTGGGGAAAAAATAATAATAAAACATTGGAGCCGTATGGCCTTTACTATAGGCAACGCTACAACGGTGCCTCTGATTCATGTCTCAACTGGTCCTACAAGGAGTGCAAAGCGCCGAACTGCTAATGCCTACTCACTAACAGGTCTTTTTCCACCCTTGACTGAATATTGCGTCAAAACGCTTGATCAAATATTAATTGCATACAATTAAAAGGATATTCCTAAAACAAAGATTAATTAAGCCAAGTGACAGCAACCTTTTGTCCTTAACAGTAAATAGAATTTTAAATTGACTTATGCCATTCTAAACTGCAAAAAAAAGAACTTTGCCATATGTACCTCGTGAAACACATTGAAGATTAAAAGTATTCTGCAGGACCTAATATTCTACACAAATCTTAGTGTAATTCCAGCAAAAAGTTGCTAGCTTGACAAATCTCTAAGATTGAAAAGTAAATACTTTAGAAATCCAAGAATACTGGCCTAATAGCTGACCGTGCCAACTTGTGGCTATCCAAAAACCCGCTTTGCAGGCTTTTTACACTTTCGTTTCACTGACTTTGATGATTTCAAATTATTTTTTTCTTTTTTAATGATAGGCCTTTAGTTTGACCAGTTCGGTTTTCAAACAGTTCGTGGTAACCACTGTAGTGAAATTTAACCAGTACGTTCACCCTCAAAAATTGTTCTCTACTACAGTCTCGGTGCGTATAAAAGCTCCTCCCA
This sequence comes from Artemia sp. Qi Xiang Cuo, assembly GCF_049724085.1. Taxonomy (NCBI): domain Eukaryota; kingdom Metazoa; phylum Arthropoda; class Branchiopoda; order Anostraca; family Artemiidae; genus Artemia; species Artemia sp. Qi Xiang Cuo. The sequence continues at coordinate 47,599,428 of NC_142798.1, read as the reverse complement.
TATTCTCTGCTATCAACGATCTAGTGCATATTTCTCAGTCACTGAATAATGCTGCAAATATGTAATATTCATGATTGCGAAAGCAGAAAGAAAGGGGTCAACTGGCGAAGTAGTTTGCTACTGTCCCATCTCACAGGTATGACTTAACTGATTGGCCTATTCAGGGTTTCTCACGGGGGAGGGGCGGGGCTTGGAATTAAATTTTAGCACATACGAAAATTTTTAGTGGTAACTTCTAATCGACGCTGCAACAGGGAAATAGCCGGAATTTCATAAATAGTGGGAGAGGGATCCACGAAGTAGCGAGACTATTGAAAACTTGCCACAAATTGTTTTGCCACAAAGAGGTAACCTAACAGTTTTAGCAGAGATTATCTATTAGGTTTCACAATAATCTGTGGTTTTTTATAGTAATATTGCACAATGGAGCGTTACCATCTTTTTTTGAATTTTTCTTTGTTATACTCTTTTTTGGGCCATAAAAATATCCTTCAAAACTTGATGTAAGACCTTTGTTTTTCTTCTAATTACTGATGGAATAGCCTATTCCAGGGAAATATCAAACTGTTAGTGCCAAACTTATGTTAAGAACTGCTTGTCATGAAATTCTAAGTGAATTTTCAGAAAACTAAAGGACATCAAAAGAATTGTGTTTGTATCATAAGAAGAATATAAAGTAATGCTTGTTGTTATTATTGTTATAAATATTCTGCCACGAACTCATAAGTTACGTAAAACTTCTCATCAGAAAGCATTTTTTATGACTCATTAAATTAACCCTCATGATTCTTTTCATTACCTTTCCAGTTTCGGGTTACGTGTCAAGTTTGGTATACAACTTGGAATGTTTCGAAATTGTGTTCAGATTATTTAAAACTATTTAATCATTCTAGTTATCAAGTTTATTGTCAGTTGCTAATCAAACTTTTTTTTGTCCAGGGCACGTTTGGAGCAAGATGGAGGGGGTATGGCCCCTCACTAGATCCACCAATGGCCTTGCTACCATAATTTGCTGTAGCTTAATTATTAAGCTTTAATATGACAAAGCAAAAGAATTTTGCAGATACCAAAACAAAAGATTTTAGTCATGCACATTTCTAGGATTTTTTTTCAGATTGGGAGGGAGATGAATTTTTGTTTTGGGGCTGAAAAGGCCTGCGAACAGTCAAGCCTGCATTTATCCAGCCTTACGACTCCTTTGCTAGGCGTTGTTTCATTTCTGAAAGACTGTGACTCCATTTTCCTCAAACATTACAAAAAGTCTTGTTGGGACTCCATTTGTCTGTCCATTTGTCAGTCTGCAAAAGACTGTGACTCCATTTTCCTCAAACATTACAAAAAGTCTTGTTGGGAACCAGGACTAATCCACCGAATTTGGCTTGAGTGCAAAGACCTGAACTGGGAAATTGGCTGCAAGGACTTCTCTCTTGAACAATTTATTCAATATTTTTTGCAAACACGTGCATATTACAAAGTAAAATTTAAGAATCGTGGAATCGACTGAAATCCCAACCAAGGAAAATAAACTAGCAAGTAATTATTTTAGTTTTAGTTGTTTAAATATTTGATTAGCTCCTTTTTAGAACAAAGAGACAACATTTTAAAAAACTAGTATTTGATTATTCGAGATTATTAGTATATAACGGTCTTATGTCAATTTCAAATTCTTGGTCAACATGCCTGATACTCTAGGCAGGCATGCCTTAACAAAAAACTAACAAACAAGTATGTGTCCAATAAGAGAGTCATGCATACTCCCGCCATTTACCCGTGCCCCAGCCATTTAAACATTTGCCTCTCAATTACTTGGACTATCTGTCTTGTGTTTTCTCTGTCTACAATTACCCAGCGTCTTGATGCAACCTATGCAACCAACTGCAAAATACTTGATAACTTCAATTCATTGTTTATATTAATAAACATACTTGAAAAAAAGATGTGACTAAGTTCAATTAAAAAAAAAATTGATAAAACTACGGAATTGAAATATCAATGCGAGGCACCAAATTTCCTAATCAAATGTCATCATGTTATAGCATTGTTCAAATAAAACTTCCTTTTACCTTGATTATCCTTACAGATTCATTCTTTTTTTTCTTTTCATTCTTAAACCAATGTCATCTTAACCTTTTACATTGTTACAGCCATACAAATTATTTTCCTTTCCTGTTTTATCGGTTCAATGTGTTACAATCTTCCTTATCCCCTAGACGCTCGATTCGTCTTACTTCTTTTCCTGTTCTCCAGGCTTTGAATACCGGTGAAACACACGTGCCTACCCATCAAAGAAATCTAATATCGCTTGTATTTGTTCTTGTTTATGTGTTCTCCGGAGCAGCAGCATCCTGGTCCGGTCTTGACTAATGGCTGAGATAGGGGATGATCTCACCGTATAAATTTCTCTACAGTGGTGGTAACTAACTGTAAGTGAGGAGTGTTACCAAAGCCGTTACTCAAACCACAAGCTGATGCAACTTGTTTTACTACTGATGACGGTCACTGTATATGGGACCGAAATATCTGGTATTTTGTGAATTTCTATTACTGTTATCATCATCACTGTCTATTAAAAGGATTTTATCCCTATTTGAACTTTTATTTATCGTCATGGAAAGGCAGTGTGGTCTCCGAAATTATCTACGATATATATATATACATATATATATATATATATATATATATATATATATATATATATATATATATATATATATATATATATATATATATATATATATATATATATATATATATATATATATATATATATATATATATATATATATATATATATATATATATATATATATATATATATATATATATATATATATATATATATATATATATATATATATATATATATATATATATATATATATATATATATATATATATATATATATATATATATATATATATATATATATATATATATATATATATATATATATATATATATATATATATATATATATATATATATATATATATATATAAATTTTTTTTAAGGCTAGAAATTGTTACTGCACCAGTTTTATGAGAAAGCTATCCAGTCATTTTCGAAAAAAAAATATTTATAGTTATAATTACATATACAAACTATTGCTCGCTTAAAAAGAGTAGAGTAGATATGTATACTAGCGGTTTTTTTTTTTAAATTAAGCTCAGTCTTATTTTTGACAATAGCAGTTCACGCGCACACCACAACGAGCACATGGGTCGTTTTCTAGCATGTCTTGGGTACAACTGTGCTCAGTTTCAGCTGCGTAGCTAACCTATATGGTTCTGTTCTGTGCTTTCAAAATGCATAAGAATACCAACTCGCCCACCGCGTGTGAGGTTCACTCAGTGATACGGTTTTGTCAGCAAGGAGCTTGTCTGCAGAAATTCATCGACAGATTTGTCGATGTGCGGAGATACTGTTATGAGTGAAAGCAAAGTGGACACAACAATTTAAAGATGACTGTGACAACGTCTATGATGGAGGACCACTCCCGTCGTCATTCTTTAATTACAGACGATTTGTTGGCATCAGTTGAAGCGAGGATTCGTGAGAAAAGGCGCTTCAGAATAACTGGTCTATCAAACGAATTTCCGAAGGTGTCGAGGTCAGTGCTTTACAAAATTGTTTCTGAACACCAACCGTTTAGGAAACTGAGCTCCCATTGAGCCCCGAAACTCCTAACAGAGGACCACAAAAACGAAAGAATTGAGTGTGTGATGAAATTCTTGACTCGTTATCAAGAAGAAGGTGACGGCTTCTTGAGTCAGGTCGTAACTGGAGACGAAACATGGGTTTCGCATTTCACGCCCGAATCCAATCAACAGAGCCTGTAAAGGTGAAGCCCAAACAGACTCTGTCCCAGTGCAAAATTATGGCGTTGGTGTTTTTTGATAGGCATGGTGTTTTGTTGGTCGACTTCATGCAACGAGGAATCATAATCAATGCAGAAGCATACTGCCAAACCCTGAGAAAGATACGCAGAGCGATTCAAATCAAAAGATACGGCATTCTGACAAAGGGAATTGTCCTTCTTATGACAATGCAAGGCCTCACACTGCTGGCCAGACCCGCAATTTGTTGGACAGTTTTAGCTGGGAGGCGTTAGGCCACCCACCCTACTGTCATGATCTTGCGTGAAGCGATTACCGTCTATCCCTCAAACTCAAACAATACCTCAGTGGCAACCGTTACAATGATGAAGAAGCCGTTAAAACGACAGTGAACTCTTGGTTATCGGAGCAGGTGGCAAGTCCTTAAAAAGAAGGTATTTTAAAATTCGTTGACAAATATGATAAGTGTTTGAACAAGCATGTCAACTATGTCAAAAAATAGAGTAAAATATGTATTTTTTATAAATAAGTTTATCTTTTTGAAACAACCTTTTATTGTGTACTTATGTTTAAACGAGCAATTTCCTCTTTTACTCTCTTTAAGTGAGCAATAATTGTGGCAAGTATTTGGGTAGGTTTTATCTACAAAACAGCTCGGTATTTTTTTCTGAAAACTGGCCTACTGAGATTTTCTGGTCTGAAAAAAAAAACCGATCCTGATTGGTCACGAGTTTAGGAAAACTTGTTAAAAGCTCAAATTTTGGAAAAAATACAACCCCTTATAGAAAAAAGGAGGTTGAAGGAGGGAATAGCAGCCTCTCTGACTTCCCTCCACTTGCTTTGCTTACTAAGGTCGGCACTATGGGGTTTCGGCCCTCAAAGTAACAAGATCCGTGGCGATCAGGCCCAAGTCTTTAGCCCTCACCTTTTTTGACCTCCTTCTGCTTGCTTCATTTGCTTCCGTTGGGAAGTCATGTCTTCAACCCTGGTATTGCGTAACTACGACGTCATTCCAAGTAATTTTTTTGGTGAGTTGTTTATTGAATTTATGTGGTCTATAGTCATCCAAATGGTTCCAAGGACATTCTAAAAAATTTCAACACTTTTTTCTTGATTTGTTTAAATTATTTTCAGTGTTTACGCGGTCATAGAAATAGACGTGGGCACAGTTAGTCAAATAATTGTGGATAAATAAGACACACGACTATTTCCCTAATCTCCTCTACTAGACTTTAGAAAAGATATTTTTAGTTTTCCGTCTTAGCCTACCTTAAAATTCTTTCCAGTGTTATTTTTAATAAGCTGTTCCGCTATATCGTCACACAAAATTGGATCTTCTCCGTCCCATAAGACATTTCTATCTGATTCCCAGTTACGATTGGCTACATGAGCATACGCACCAGCAGGTGTTGCATGGGTAATTCGGGTTGTCGTAACAATGCCAGTGGCTTTGCCTATATCCTGAAAAAAAAATATCGATTTAGTTAATATTAAATAAACAAAAAATTTTGGTACTGGTGCCTTATATGAACACTTTTAAATATTGTACAAGGAAACCAGTCACAAAAAACCCGTCAAACAGGGTATTCTCAAGAGACCGCTATACATAGATGACTTCAAAGCCGTGGTTTCTCAACCAGTTACAATATTTAAACGATTGTTTTTTGGGGTTCATGGGGGACAAGGGTACTTAGATTAGGTTCTACAGTAAATGTTCAGCCTAATTCGAGAATCTCGCATATTCTTTCTTTAACTCCTCATCAATAAATCAAACGGTATGCAAATGTTCACGAGAACATCATTAATGTTCACGAGAACATCATTGCACGCATTCTGGAAAAAATCTGGAGACGCCTGTCCCAATCATTTACCTAAAATACAGATCGCTTTTTAACTAAAAAGTTAGAACAAGGACCAAGATCCACATCCATCTGAGCACTAAAAAACAAAGGAAAATGATCTGACGTAAAACTGGAATCACTAAAAACAACTTCCGCAGTAATTACGGATGACGAATCACAAACATGGTCTAAGTTAGATGTACTACCAGACTTATGGACGTAAGAATAACTCTCATTCTTCAGCGCAATTACATAATCATCATCGAACGGACCAAAAATAATACTTGGTCGATCACAATCGTCAGAAAAATTAAGTGGGTCGGTTAGGTCACAACTGAAGTCATCAGTCCCGATACAGCATACACCCTGCTCTTTCGGTCTCTCAGATCGGTCATCACGGTAGTTCGTGGGCAGATATATATTCAGAACAACAAAATTCTGGATTCTAACTGCTAAAAAGTCACTTGCCGAATCACAAATAGATGAAGGATAATTACTTCACATAGGTTGCTAGACCACCACAAGACCGGCCATAAGACTGAGAGCGGTGCTGTTTGATAATTCCAAAAGGCTCAGGCTCAAAGAAGTTCCAAAGTGCTCCTGAATAAACATTATTTCATATTTAGATAAAAATCCTTTTAAAAACACAGAACGATTTAGCAAGTTTCCATTTTAATTCCATGAGACAATCGCATAAAAGACGGATGATCCTCGGTTCATTTCTTGATCACACCTTGAGAGGGCGGGCTTTAGACTCATTTTAGCAGGGCTTTAGAATTGTTTTTCACCTAGTTAACTGGAGAGCTTACACTGTAGCATGTGCGATCTTTCTTTTTGCACAAGATGCAGAAAATATCTTTCGTGCACATTTTGTCCTTCGTGGAGGTTTGGTCAGAAGCACCACAATGACCACAAATAGGCGTCGGTACGCAGTCGGTCACTATGTGACGGATTCTGTGGCAGGAAAAACATATTTTTGGGAGAAACTGGAACTCTTCCGCAAGCAGCTTCTCATAGCCAACCCTATCTGATATTGCAAGAAAATCTTTAAGATACTTCCTGGTCCCGAAATACAGCTTAACACTTTGGAACGCTCAAAGTTAGCGATTTCTATTGCCCTTGGCGCACTTGGAACAAGGGATTCTACATCAATATGAGTCATGCTAGGTGGAACCTATTTCAGCTATGTGGTTTCTTTTGATATCTTAACCATTACGGATACTTTAGCAATAACATAAAATTCCGATCATATTCTTTACCATAGCTTCACTAATTGCCTGAGATAATTATCAGAAACTAATAAAATAAAAAAATTGCATTTTTCATAAACCATGACATGGTCAAAATTTTCCCCTGTACTGAAATACGAAACATGCTAAATTTTTAAATAAGAAGTAAGCAAAATATTTCCCATTCAATGAAGGTTTTTACTGAGTTAAATGACATTTCTATTGCGAATTTCCATTCGTTAAACATCTATGCTTATTTATACTAACTAAAAAACCTTGAATACCTGGGCCCACTTCATTATTGAATCCACGTGACTTTCTGGCTGATTCTGAGTGCTGCAATTATTTACTATGACATTGGCATCGATACCAATTGCATCAATATCTGTTTTGACACCACAAAGATACGCCGTTGCAGAACATGCAGAATCCGCTACTTGTGCGTCAACGCAGTATGACTGTAAATACAGGATACAGATTAAGACTCATTTTGCAGAAAAAAAAACATTTGACCAATAGGCACTAAGCTTGCATACCACGAAGGAAAACTATATTAGCATTGGATACTGAATGACTAAGAAGAATAGAAGAAGAAACGAAAAGGAGCTGTTTATTGTGGAAAACTGTAATCATAAGCAGCGAAAAAGCACTGCCTAAGTAAAGAGCGAAGTGGGCACAATGTATTAATATATTTTTTTGTCCAGGGCACTTCGTAATGAAGGAGCTGTCGTAGAAACTTCAAAAGAGGTTCATTCAATTGGAAATTGGAAGTTCTAGTGCTCTTTTTATAGACGAAAGTTATTGGAAGGCAACCAGCCCCCAACCCCCGTGCATCATTTTCCCAAACACAGCCGATTAAAATTTTGAGAAAGCCATCTTGTTCAGAGTAGTTGAAAGATCTGGAAATTATGTCTTTGAGGATTACAACCCCCAAGAGCCTTCAGGGTAAGGGTTTTAAGTTAAGCCCCGGGGGCATATAAGGTTTTATTGAAAGGGTGGTCGTATAAACTTCGGATGGGGCTCATTGGATTGGAAATCAGAGGTTCTAGTGCTCTTTTTAAGACTCAAGCTGATCGAACGGTAGCTACCCACCCCACGTCGTATTTTCCTCAAATGCATCCGATGGAAATTTTTACATAGCCATTTGTTCAAAAAACAGCCCAAAGATTCCATAACAGGGCCTTTGAGGTTGATACAACCCCCCGGAGTCTGAGGGCTAAGCTTGTAAGTTATGCCCCAGGCGAATATAAGATTTTTATGGAAGGGGTAATAGTGTGAACTTTAGAAGAGGTTCGTTTGATTGGAAATGTATAATTCAAGTTCCCTTTTAAGAGTCAAAAGTGATGGAAGGCAACTAGCCCGCCCCCTTGGCATCCTCTTTTCCCCAAACGCATCCGATCAAAATTGTGAGATAGCCATTTTGTTCACAATAGTCCAAAACGAATACAACAATGTCTTCAGACGGACACAAACCCGCTAGAGCCAGGGGCAGGGATGTAAGTTATGTCCCGGGCATATGAGTTTTTTCATGGAACGGTTAGTCGTATAAACTTTGGATCGAATCGGGATCATTTGATTGGAAGTCGAAAGTTCTAGTGCCCTTTTTAAGAGTCAAAAAGGGAATGGAGTGTAGTGAGTTTATTAGTGAAGGGAAGGAACCCAGCCCCTATCTATATGTAGGGGGGAAGCTAGTCTATCATTCCCAAAAACAGACCCGATTAAAATTTTAAGACAGCTATTTTGTTCAGCATTGTTGAAAGGTCCAGCAATTATGTCTTTGGGTAAGTAAACTTCCCCACAGTCCTCACGGTAAAGGCTGGAAGCTAGGCAATTCGTTCACTGTTTGCATACAGTATATCATAGGCAGCGCAATAGTGCTGCCTAAGTAAAGAACGATGTGTTATTAAGTAAAGCACTAAGTAATGCATAATGTATTTTTATTAAAATTTTTTTTCGGTCTGTTTTAGACCAGGGCACTTCATATCGTAGAAACTTCAAAAAGGATTCTTTCAATTGGAAATTGAAAGGGCCATTTTTTAAGAGTCGAAAGTGATTGGAGGGCAACTAACTCCCCTCCCACGCCTACCATTTCCCAAAACACATCCAATCAAAATTTTAAGATAGTCATTTTGTTCAACGTCGTTAAAATATCCGGCAAATATGTCTTTGAGGATTACAACCCCCGATAGCCTTTAGGGCAAGGGTTATAAGTTTTGCCCTGGGGGCATATAAGGTTTTAATAGAAAGCAGTGTCGTAAAAACTATGAAAAAGGGCTTATTTGATTGGAAATTGGAAGGGCTAGTGCTCTGTTTTTAATAGTCGAAAGAGATCGGAGATAAAACGCCCCCTCCCCCACGCCCATGATTTCCCTTAACGCTTCCGATTAAAATTGTGATACAGCCCTTTTTTTTCAACGTATTCGAAAACTCCCAAAATCATCATTATGAGGATGAGCCCTCAGGGCAAGGATTCTAAGTTATGCCCCGGGGGCATATAAGGTTTTTTATAGAAAGCGTTTTCGTCGAAAATTCAAAAAGGGCTTATCCGATTGGAAACTGACAGGATTAGAGCCCTTTTTAATGTTTTAAGTAACAGGAGGGCAAATGCCCCCCCCACGCCCAGCATTTCCCAAAATACTTCCGATCAAAATTTTGAGATAGTCATTTTATCAACGTAGTTGAAAGGTCCGGAAATTATGTCTTTGAGGATGACAATCCTCCATACTCCCAAAGGCAAGGGTCGTGAGTTATGCCCTAGGGGCATATAAGGTTTTTATAGAAAGCGTGGTAATAACAAATTCAGAGGGGGCTCATTGGATTGGTAATCAGAAGCTCTAGTCCCTTTTTAAGAGTCAAAATAATCGGTGGGCAGCAACCCCCCCCCAAAAAAAAAAAAAACACACACGTCGTATTGTCCCGAAATACATCTAATAGAAATTTTGAGGTAGCTATATTATTTAAAATAGTCCAAATATCGTATAATAAGGCTTTTGGGGTTGAAACAAACCCCAAGAGCCTGGGGCCAGAGAGTTTAAGTTATACCTTGGGGACATTTAAGATTTTTATGGAGGGTATGGTGTTATAAACTTCAGAGGCGGCTCATTTGGTTGAAAACTGAAAGTTCTAGTTCTGTTTTAAGTGTCAAAAATCATGGAGAGCAGCTAGCCCCCCCCTTACTATCCCTCTTCTGACCAAACGAATCTGATTGAAATATAAAATATAGAAAGAATATCTTTGAAAAAGAACATATAACAATGCCTCCAGGGTTGAAACAACCCCCAGTGCCCTGGGGATAGGGTTGTAAGTCATGGCCTGGGGGCATATAAGTTTTTTTTTGAATATATGGTCGTATTAACTTCAGACGGGGCTCCTTTGATTTAAAATTTAAAGTTACAGTGCCTTTTTTAGAGTCAAAAGTAATATGAGAGCAACCAGCCCCCCCCCCCCACGCTCAGCAATTCCCCAAAGACATTAAATCCAAATTTGGAGATAGTAATTTTGTTCCTTGTAGTTGAAGGGTCCTAAAATTATGTCTTTGAGGAAGACACCTCCGAACCAAAAGCTCTAAGGGCAAGGGTTGTAAGTTACGCCCTGGGGCGTATGAGGTTCTTATAAAAACAATGGTCGTATATATTCAGAGGGGGCTCATTGGATTGGTAGTAAGAATTTCTAGTGCCCTTTTGAAGAGTCAATTTGATCAGAGGGAAGCTCCCCCCACACCTTGTGTTCCCGAAATATATCCAATAGAAATTTTGAGACTGTCTTTTTATTCTAAATAGTCAAAAGATCATATAACAAGGCTTTTGGGGTTGATATAAACCACCTGAGCCTGGGGGCAACGGTTTTAAGTTGTGCCGCCGGAATATTTAAGGTTTTCATGGAAGGGATGGCTGTTTAACTTTAGAAGAGGCTTATTTGGTTGAAATTGGAAGCTCTAGTCCCATTTTAAGAGTCAAAAGTGATAGAAGTTAACTAGCCCTCCACCCCAACAACCCCTCTATTCACCAAACGTATCTGATTGAAATTGTGTGATTTTGCAACTTCGTATAAAATAGTCCAAAGAACATATAAAAATGCCTTCATGGTTGACACAGCCCCCCCCTAGAGCCCTGGGCAAGGGCTTTTTTAGTTATACCCTCGGGACATGTAAGGTTTTTTTTTATAGAATGGGTGGAAGTATTAATTTCAGAAGGGTTTCATTTAATTTTAAATTGGAAATTATAGTGCTCTTTTTAAGTGTCAAAGTGATTCAAAACAAACATCTAAACAAAATTTTTAAACATCAATTTACTTCAGCATTGTTGACAGGTTCAGTAAATATGCGCTTGGGGATGCCCCCCCCCTGGGACCTCAGGGGAAGAGCTGTAAGTTATGTAATTTGTTCATTGTTTACATATATATGTTATTGTTATATGTTATTGAGGAGAAGTATGCATGTTTGATTTCTATTTTCCCAAAATAAGAAAGGGATTAAGATGAGTCTATCAGGGATTTTTGAGGAAAATGGTGAGCTAAATCAAAGCATGTTATGTTCAGATGGGTCCCAAGGCCAGGATATAATTTGCACTTTACTGGAAAAAATTAAATGTTTTCACTTTTATCATTTTAATAAATCAAAAATTATTAACACTTTGAGGAGTAAATATCAGTATATGTACATTAAACTGACAATGCACATTCATTTGTTTGTTTTTTCCAGTAAAGTGCAAATTATGTTCGGGTCTAGGGAAGGCATAGGGGTTTTGAGCCCAACTCATGTTAATTTCTGCTCGTTTTGAGTTTTACTCGGTTATTTATTGTAATTTCTGTTCGTTTTTGGGTTTAATTTACTTATCGATGCTGATTTTTGGTAATTCTACGCTTTGTATTCTATTTCTAATTCGATTCTATTTTTACTCATTTTGGGTTTATTGGAATTCTTTACTTTTCTTTGAAGAACTTATTTTGTGGAAATTTTATTTTTCATTAAAGTTATTGAGAAAGGTATGCATTTTGAACTTTATTTTTCAAATAACAAGGGCATTCAGGTGAGCGTTTAAGAGAATGTTGAGAAGATTGGTAAACTAAATCTAAACGCGTTATGTTCATACGAACTGTTAAAAGGGCGTAGCTCAGGAGTGACTGAGTATGTTAATTTGAAACTTTAAGGAAATACTAAGGAAGATGATCAAAAACGCAAGATTTGCATGCTATTACTGCTAATACTACAACTACCACCACTACAACTGCTACCACTCCTACTACCACACTACTTCATTTACAATATTAAGGGGAAATTTGAACTAAATAAAAGAGATCCATGAAAATGTACATTGTCAAAAGTGCATATCGCAAGAATTGATTTGATTATTAAATTGGAACTTTCAGAGAAGTTAAAGGGGATGATCATCAGACTTAAAGGCATTATTTACACGCTACTACTATTTCTACTGTCACAGCTACATTTAGTTTTACTGCTGCTACTACTGCTTCAATTACTAAATCTGCTAAGAGCATTGAGATAAAAATTTCAAGAAGTATAGGAATATACAGGCTATCAAAAGAAATATCAGCAACGTCAGAGTAATGGCTAATTGTATTAAGTTGAAACTTCCAGGACTTGAGTAGAGGGATGTTTAATACTAGTACTTTAATACTACTACTGCTGCTAGTACTACCACTATTACTATTAATACTACCACTAGAAATGCCAACACTATTATTACGACCGATTTTGCAACTATGCCCAAAGGTTTTAAGGTGAAGCTTTCAAAGAATTTTGAGGGGGGGGGATGGATAGCTGATTCACAACATATCGTCTGTCTGCAGGTTGTCAAAAGGGCATAACAGCAACGTCATAGAACATTTTGATGTGTGAAGTTGAAACTAACAGGTTTTGTTGTGGGGGATGTTGAACTAACCAAAAGAAAATATTTGCATCCTCATTCTACTGCTTCTACTCATACTACTACTTCTACTACTACTATAATTACTACTGCTACTGCTACTATTATTACTACTACTACTACCACTAAACACAAGGCTACTACTATTAATTCTACTACTACTACTACTACTATTGTTGCTATTAAAACTAAGCGTATTAATGGCGATACATTTGGAATATATCGAAACTGTATGGAACTAAATTGAAACACACTATGTCCACACAGGTTGTCAAGAGGACGTATAAAAATTGTTCCAGGAACCGTTGATGGTATTAAGTTGAAACCTTCAGCCTGTGTTGAAGAAACTAAATGTGGTATGTGCATACTGCTACTAATTCTATTGCAACTATTTCTACTACGCAAGCTAAGAGTGATAAGATGAAACTTTTAACAAATATTTGGGTGGATGTTGAACGAAACAAAAACCTGCTATAAGCATGAGGATTTTCGAAAAGGTGACAAAACAATATCTCAAGAATGGCTTACATTATTAAGTTAGACCTGTCAGAGTAATTTGTGGCAAATTTTGAACTAACCAGAAGGCACTATGCGTATACTATTGATACTACCACTACAGTGGTAGTATCAACGCTAAGGGTATTAAAGTAAAACTTTTGGAGAACCTTTAGAGGAGTTTCAACTAAACAAAAACCTATGTGCACACAGGTTTGTTTTTTTGTTGAATTTCTGATCGTTTTTACAGTCGTGCCAGAAATTCCCCTTCCTTCCATGGAAAGTTTCCCTGGAGTATCACTCCCCCCCCCAATTGAAAGCCTCTCCACGAAAAATTTTAAAATGCAAAATTTCCCCCGCATAAATTCCCACCCGGCGGAAAAATCCCCCCAGACAATTATATCCACGCTGAAAATTTTCCCTGGATGATTCCCTCGAAATATTCTACCGAAATGTAAAATTGAGTAGCCATAGAAAAAAGAAAAAATTCTGAGAAGTTTAAAATTTTGTTGTAATGTTAATCGTCGGACCGAAAATTCGGATGAAGACAGTACAAATAAAAACTAGTTAACTGCTGTTTCGATACAAAAACGATCTAAGTCCTGACTGAACTTCATCCTATCCTACTAACAACTTTTGGTTGAAAGATGGGCATGTAACAACTTCTTTGAATCAAAAACGTGCAGGATTTTCGAAGATCTACAGGGTTTAGACGAAACAATACCTTCGAAAGCGCTGTATACGGGAATTTTTCAAACGCGAGTTCTGTTTCCTCTCCAGGTTTTCCTTCAAGTTGTCCTTTGTAAATCCGACTTGCCACAACTGTTGGATTTGACATTCCATCACCCAAAAATAATATTATGTTTTTTGCAGCTCTTTCGATGGGTCTATATGCAGTGGACAGTTGTTCAGCAAGAGTATCTTGCCCTTGTTTTCTCCAAAATTCAGCATCTGGAATACACAGTTCAAAGATTAATATTCAATTTCTTGAATGCGTACGTTTTCTTGCCCTTTCTTTACAAGATCGCGAAAAATATGCCCTTTCCTTCACATTTTCATCAGCTAGTGTTAATCAAAAAGGTTTTAAAAATTAAATTAATATTCTTAAGGCATTGTGAAGTAAAACTTTGTTATCACATTGATCTTGTGTTATAACATTCGTTATTGACTTTTACGTTTGAAGAACGATTTCACTCATGGCAGGCCTTTATAGTTTTTGAAGGGCTTCAGCCCCCCCCCCATATATAAGGAATAATTTACTTTTCGTTTTTTTGACATCACTCTTAACTTTCATTTCTAGAAGAAACAAGGGAACAAAAATTTTATGATAAAATATGTGTTTGTTAGGCGGTATTTAGGAGTTTTGTTTCTCCATGGGGATGCATTGCTAGATAAAAGTCAAAGTCAAACTTACCTTTGACAAACATGAAACGCCCAGAAACTACATTTCTGGAGTTTCCGAAGTTTCCATTTCCGCTGTTTTCATCAGCGTTTCAATTGTCCATATAGGTTTCTGTTAATATAAAACTGTATAATATAAAACTTCTGTATAATATAAAACTATTTTATGCAGAGCATAAATAACAATTTTTGAAGCCTAAATTTTCATTAAAATCTAGCTTGACAAAATATATTGTAATCTCCAAAATTGAAATTGTCTAAGCCAATGTCATATTTGTAAAGGTACGCATTTAACAGAAGTAGTATCTATATGGCAAATCTAAGCGTATTCTTGCAAGCTGAGAGCAAAGGGTTTCGATATACAAATATTTTCACGTAAACGTTATGAACATTACTATAGGCCTATATTAACAAAAAAAAAAAAAAAAAAAAAAAAAAAAAAAAAAAAATAGGTGGCAGAAAATTTTTGAGTCTGCTAAATGTAGTGAGGCCTGTACACAATTAGCCTTTCAAACACAACGTTTACCACTTTGATTCTGAAAGAAGAAATGAGCAATGATTCCAAAACTAATGAATCCTGAATCCTGATGATGAATCTTGAAACGAACAGAAATAAAAAAGAATAGTTCTGTCGAACTTACAATAAACTGAAATCGACGCAAACAGGACTAGGATTATTGTTCCCATAAGGCCATACCGTCATTTATATTTTACAGAATTTTTTTTTTTTTAGCATTTCCCTGTTGATGATTATAATTTTGAAAAATAAGAAATTGCAGAAACTACAAGGAACTAGTAACATTACATATCGAACAATCAGTCTATATTCAATAATTCTTTCCAGTTATTAGAATTTTTTTCGGTGATTCTTTTTTTTGTTTTGATTCATAAAACCGACACTGTTCAAAACAGTTATACTTGCTTTAGTAAAAGGAAAATGACTATGAAGCTGTTTGGAGGGTATAAGCCCCGTGATACAATTCCTTCGTTATTGATGCTGTGACAAATAAAAGACATACTGCTCAAAATACACACCGGTTTTAGTAAAGGGTGAACGATACTAAGGCTTTAGAAAGTTCAGGAACTGGTAACTCTACTTCTGTTTACGGCAACCCTGTGTGAATTGACTATTAGTTTCATTTTTGTTGGTTTTGGGATTCATTTATTCGTCTATAGCTGTTTGAGAATTTTCGCTCATCATCTTCTTAAGATATAACACATTAACAAATTAACCAAGTAGTGTCTTTCGATTCAGTTTAAAACGGCCCCAACATTATTCCCCGAAAGTTTCAAGTTCATAACCTCAGTCGTTCCCAAGATATGTCATTTTAACAACCTTTCTCCTCTCGGCAATTTTTTGGTTTATTTTGTAAACATTCCCTGAAAGCTTTACTTTGATATCCTTGGCCACTTCCAAGATATTGCAGATGTATCCCTTTGAAAACATGGACGCAGGCAGTGTCTTTAGGTTTAGTTTAATATTTCCCTAATAATTCCCTGGAAGTTTCAACTTGATATGCTTAGTCGTTCCTGGGATACTTTAAATATTCTCTTCAGACAACCTGGAAACACATAATGTTTTTTGGCTTCCTTCAACATTCCCTGAAAGTTTCAACTTAATACCCTTATCCATTACTATATATCGTAATCACGCAGTTTTGATAGCGTGGATCGACGTAGTGTCTTTTGAGCTGGTTCAATATCCCCCCTCAGCGTGTCCCTAAAGATTCAAGTTAATACCTTTAGCCGTTCTTGAGAAATTGAAAACACATCCTTTATACCACGTTAATTTATATAGTGTCTTTTGATTTATTTTAACATTCCCCTCAGCATTCCCTAAGAATTTCAACTTGATGCCCACAACAAGTTACTTATATATGGAAAACACTTCCTTTGACAAACTGGATGTATATGAGTAGTAAGGCCATATAAGATTGAAAATATACATGCACTTTCACAAGCCTGAGGCATGGATATGTGTGTGTATTTTCAAGTAATTGGGTTACCAGGGTCATTTACCTATTACTATGAACTCTACATGGGTTGCCAGACAGGTTTTCTAATGTGACACCCATTTTTGGATGTCAGACAGAGAGAGAGAGCGATGGTCAAACTAACTACTTCAGTAGTAGTAGGATTCATAGATAATATGTAATTTTCAGTGTAGCTCTCATTAGTTGGAGACTTTAGTTCAGAGAGAGAGAATACTTTATTTTAGTGTTTATTAGTTGAGAAAAAAAAATAAGTGGTGCATTTACACTATTGGAGATTAATGATGGAACCGACAGCAGCGGCAGCAACGATATACGAGTACCCAATGTAGCTGTGGAAATAACCGCTGGCTGTAGACTATGTCTTGAATGGGACATAATGTATGCGAGATATGTGATATCATTAAGCAAGTTTAAGCAGGAGGAGCAACTATGTTTTGCTGGAAAAGTGAATATTCTCCAAATAAATAAACTTCGGTCAGCATTAGATGTCCTATCGAAATATATTGATGAGAACAAAGTACATCAGTGAATATTATTATTATTGTAATTATGTTCAATAAAAATGTTTCTAAATCAATGGTATTTTTCTTTCTTTCTATAGTAGACTAGCGTATATTTTCTAGAGTACAAAAAGCAATTCTGATTACTCTGAACTTGGTTGAGAGAGAGTTAGGATTCTAAAAAATGGATAGATTCAAGAAAGAGTGAATTATGGGGAATATAGTTCTTATGGAAAAATGTTTGATTCTAGATGGTGATTTTCTACAGTTTTCTATTCAAAGGAAGATATTTCTTCGGGGACTGCTTGTTGATATATTGAAAACTGAGTCTCCATCATTAGACTATTGTATGAGGCTTCTACATCGTGGTCCAAATGCATTTACACAATTTATTGATATATTGATCACGACACGGCAAAATGATATTGTGGATATGCTTTTAAACATTAGTTTTGAAATTTAGGACTTTTTTCATGATGATTTACTCCTCTCTTTCTCTATCTCAGACAATTTTTGTCCTTGCTAGCTCAGTTTCATTGTGGTAGTGAGAGTGTCAACACATGACAAAATGTTCCATACATGTCCGTTATGTATGTACACACTGGGCAGCTGGTCATCATCATGGGAGAATCGCAGACTAATTTAGAAGCAGGGTGAGATTTGAGGACTATGCAACCCATGCAAATTTAACAGAAAGGGTGCTGAAAAAATTGCTGGTGGTAATTTCTCTCGTGCAAGTGCGTCCGGAGCTCATCAGAGCGGTTATCAAGGCATCAATAGCCGCGATGAACAATGCAAGCAGTGGAAGAGTACATATCCCGGTATGATTGGAAGGAATCCTAACCGCGACTTTAGCTTAGTGCTACGAGATTGGTATCGTTGTGGTTTTAGATTGTTCTGGGAGAAGGAACCGGGTCAACGATTCAACTGCTGGAACAACAAAAGAATATGGTTTCTACGTCATTGTTGTGAAGAAACTGGATTTTATGAATATATGCCCACTGATTTTTATTGAGCTTTGAGGGAATATAATTCGACATTTGAGGACACTGTTTGTGAAATTGCTTCAAATAAGCAAATTGAAACATGTGAATTCTATAGAATGAATGAGAATAGTATCATTGACTATACAAAGAGATATGACAAGAGTGAAGTCACACTCTACTGTAGAAAATGTGACCCTGACATTGCACTACATCAGGATCAGTACACTGTGAATTCATTTTATCTACCTGCACTAGTTGTTGTCGACAAATACCTAGTAGTGGATGAAATCTAAAGAGTAGAAAAGTCGTTTTTATCATGTATATAATTTTTTTTTTATTAATAAAAAAATTAAAAAACAAAATTATAATAAATTATTATCATGACCAAAAAATAAAAATAAAAAAAAATTTCAAGTATATTATAAAAAATAAATTCGTTAAATCGAGGTAATTCAAATTATATATTGAGAAACTGCTTGTAGGTGTAACCACGCATCTGAAGATGAAAAAGAGTAGTCCATGAAAGCCACATGTCTTAGTTGTTAAATCCTGTACTCTTAGTTGATTTTGAATAATGATCTTCCCCTTGCTTTCGATAAAGTTGCTGATTTCTGGAGCGTAGAATTTATACGATAGGCCAAGAGGATAAAAAAATGCAATATTCTTCGCTGTTTGAAAGATGCATAGCCAATGACCGGTCTTCAAAGTCGACGGACTGCTATTAATGATGATTAGGGTATTTTTAACCCTTGAAATTTGTTCTATGAAGTCCGAAGGTATACAATAGGAATTGTACCGGGACATATATGGATCCATACTAAATACTTTGAATATTTCGTTTCGGTTCAAGGTGCAAGGTCTAGTAAAACAATGCCGTCGGGGGGTGATATCCCACAAGGTTTCAACTTGACTCAGTGATATCAGCGTGATACTCTCTGTCAGAGCATTGGAAAATATACACTCTAAATGTACATTCCCTTTTCGTACTATGGTCATATCCTGTGTGCCAGACAAATCCAAAACAATAACCCCATGATTTTTTGAAAAGATTGAATTGCTTAGTCCATTTTCAAATAATTGAGAGTCATGATCTAGGGATTTCATGGTCAACTTATACAGTTGAGTTCTCTAGGATTTTTTGTCAAGTCATAAAGAGTACAGTAAACTACAATATCATTTGCACACAAGGCTAGATAGACCAAAAAAAATTAAAATCATGGGGGGATTCAGTCCAGGATCCAACGGTACTACCACTCTTCACAAAGCCAAAAGCCAATTTTGATGGGATTTCTCCATTGATAAATGATGAATCAATATAGCTACGAGAGCCGGTGGCAATGTGACGTTGATTGGTGATCGTATGAGGAACAAGAAGTTTAATGCTGTTGCCATTGGCTCTTAGCTTTTCCACTGCCAATGCAACAGACCTCATAACCTGTTGTTTTCGGACGTGGAGAATTGCCGATGTGATAATGACATTTGCATCGGGTGCTGCAGGTAGGGTTTTTCTCAAAATAATATTTGATGGGGCCATATCTAATTTTATGTCAATCTTGACGAAGTGGGGGAAACATTGTTATATATTGAATATCTCATGATTTAATTTTCCAACTATATGATACTCGTGGGTCACTGCAGTAGTCAACTCAGCGTCAGTATCAACACCTGATCTATTTTCATAGCCTAATGATTGTCCTCTCAACTCCTTGTAAGCCTTTGGTGTAATCATCATAAATTGTATGTAGCTTGCATAATTTGATAAATTGTTGCTAGTGCTCACCAATGTTCCATTAATAAATACATTAATTTGTTTTAAGAGGTTATATAGAATACAGTTTTCATAGGAGAAACCCTCACCGGTATTTGAAGTTGTATTATCTGTCTTTTTCTTCACCACAACATTTAAATCAATAAATGTTGACGACAAATCAATGAAATAGTCTTCATTTGAGAATATTTGAAAATTTATATTTGCCGAGAGGGGTTGTTATGAGTTAAACTGTTTATAGTAGCCATACTTCACTCTGACATCAACATTTTCAGTATTGAATAGATTCAATGAGGACCTAATTGATGGATATGATTCCTTGTGGGGGAGATAAGTCATCTTAAGAGAAGAAATCCTTCTTTGATCTAACAATCTTTTCTTGTTCTTCTTCTTCTTCTGCTTATCGGGCTTCGTTGTTTTATTCCTCGAAGTCCTTGTTGATGTGCTTCGCTTTTCGCCTGAGTGGAGACTGATGAATGATTAACACAGACGCATCCTCTTCGATTTTTTCCCATTTTGTCAAAATTTTAGTTGATCACCGGTGGATCTTGCTGACGACCTAATATTTTCCTTAACACTTTTCTCGAAATTCATGACCAACCCCCAGTCCTATAGTGTTGAGGCAGCACAATTCGTTGCAGTAGGCACAAGGTATTTTCTGGCAAGGGGTAGTGCAGAACGAACTAGCATAGCAAACCAGCTACCACGAACATAGCCGAACTTTGTAGTACGCCCTTTCTAGTAGTCCAATCCATTGCATATTTGACGTGGACACAAAGCACCGACATAGTAATCGATATCGGGACAGACAAATCGAATGCCCCTATTGTTCCTTTTAGGCGATTGTACTGTCGTTGACAGTAGGTCGAAAATGACATGTAATCCTTGCTAAGCCTTTTGTTATTGCTAGAGGATCACCCAATTCACTTCTTAGTGTTAACTGACAGAGTTCCAAATATGAAGTGTTTACAGGAACATACTGAAGATGCTTTATATTATAGTGATGAACAAGTTCGTGAGTTGTTTTTCGTTCAAGAACACGTAGGAGGGGGACATTTGAATTAACGACTCTCGATGTTTCCACAAAGGATGCATAGAGAAATATGCAAGATTCCGAGGCAAAACCTGGTGGATAATCAGCAAAAATAACTTGATTCATCCCGTAAACGGTGTCAGCATCTTTCCCATTGATCATATTCTGTTTAAAGACAAGAACATCTCTTAGATTATCATTGAGAATAATTGTTTCAGTGTCAAGAGGTGAGGTAATGTAAATCCTATCATGTTCCAATGAATAATTAAAATAGAATTTACCATTCCTGCGATATGAGATTTTTCTATTGATTGCACGACACAAATCACCCATTTTATCATATTCAATATATTTAAATTTAGCATGTGGATATTCAATAGATTTAAGTTCTTCAATCCATCTATAGTTGACATAATTCAACCCCTTCATTGTCCACTCGAGTGGTATAACTTTTGTATCATACACACCATCCCTTCTCAGGATTACATATTTATGTTTGAGAATACAATTGACAAGAGCCACTTTACATGCACCAGCAAATTTCATGACGGGGGTGAGTTTTGTCCAAAAATCACCTGTCGTATTCAAGTTATTGTAGAGATAATTGTAAACGTTGGACACTAAAGTCACATAGAAATCATTGGGCATTGTCAATATCTTCAACACCAATCCAAGAATCAAAATCAGAATAGTACCCTAGCCACTGAACAACTAAATGTTTTTTACCTCTGCTAGTGAATCCATTTAATATCTTCTATATATAAACATTTTAATTGCATTTTGAACTTTTTTTGGTTAATAGTAATAAGAGCCGCAGAGAAATTTGTCATTTTTGTTATCACTCCGGCGGTAATATACGGGCTAATTATCTAGTATTTTTGCCACTTTAAAAAGTTCGGTGGAACTCTAGAAATTCCCCTTTTCAAAAATATTAGTTGTTCTTTTAATTCGGACCTTATCACCAACATTAAATTTATTTTTCACCATATTGACTGCCGACCATTCACTGGAATACTGTTTAAGAAAGGTGTCAATTGTCTCATGATCAGGATGATAAACTTCCAAGGGCCTAGATTCTGACGATGAACGAGCAGGTCTTTGATTATAAATCAACATGATTTTACTTATATCACGAATATAAGCCAATGTATTTTTTAGTGTAAAATATCTTGACATTAAAAGTTGAATAGTTTTTATCAATCGTTCGGCCAATGCATTCTTTATAGGAATGTCACTATGATAGAGCAATTTACTATATTTCTCTAGTATTTTTACAACATGGGGATTAACAAATTCACTTCCACGATCTGTTTGAATTTTCTTATATCAATTCTGTTCGAGAATACTTCCAATAGCCTGAGCAACTTCAACACCACTCTTTGATCGCAATGGAATTGTATATGCATAGCGATTATAAACACTAAGTGCAATTAGAATGTACATGTACGGTGTATTTTGACGTCTTTCAAGCTCATCTAGAGTCAGGAGATCCTCTTGCGTTATATGCACTGGGTAAAAGGCTTTAGTTTTTCGACATTCATTGGCACGAAGTCTATGATTTCTATGCAGAGTATAACTTAATTCATTTTGTAGATAGTCTCGTAAATTTTTAGTGGGAACAACAGTGACTTTAGACAGAGTGGCGGGGGAACTTAAACTCCCTGCCTAACCAATATTTTAAAAAGTAACATTCAAAACTCCAACCATTTTGAACGTAAATACGTTGTGTAACGACCGCTACCCTTTTGTATACTGGCCGTTGGTGGTGATGATGACGTTGCAGTTAAGTATCGTCGCCCTTGTCTGTATATTCGTGGTGTGATTTTATTATCCAAAATTGATTAAGAATCTTCTTCTTCAAGCTCATATTTTAATGATCTCTATGTTGTTGATGTGGTTGATGATGATGCATGTTCATTTAATTTTTTTAGAATTCGTCTATTGATAATAAGACTTTTGAAGAAGCTTAATGTCTTTAAAAGGTTGTATATATGATCGTCAAATGATAGTAGTCTTTTACAATTTGTAGCAATCTCATAGATGAAATCAATTGGATTATAAATCTTACCCTAAATATCAATCCTTCTTTCATTGCTCGCAAATAGATTGTGATCTTCGCGACTTTCCATGAGAAAAACAAGGCGTCATGTTATCTTTTCGACCAAATTTTTGGGCCTTAGAGTTAGAAATTTCAATAAAAATTTCAACAATTACTGCTTCTTCAGTTGTGTTCCAGCAGAGTCAGACTGCTAAGAAGAGGATTCTTTTTTGAAATCAGCAGCAGCAGCAGCAGCAGTGGGCTTTAACCAATACGACATGTGCTCGTCAGGTTAACAAGTTGTATCTTGAAGTAAAACCAGTTTTTTATCATCCTCATTATTCTAATTGTCAAGGAATTTACTCAGATTGTTCTCAAAGTGTTCGACGGGTGAGAGAGTGAGTTCTATTGGCGTCAATTTAAAGGGTTTTTCCATTCTCTGTCTTTAGAGAAAATTATTCATAAGTCCTGTAATTATTTGCAGTGTAAGTGTGAAAAAGTTACTACCCGCCCGAAGAAATCGTTTCCTTCTAAAATTATTTACTGTCTTTTGATATGCTAATGTACGGACAAAGGACCGAGGTTTCGTTTCCTGTTGCTTAACAAAATCTGGCAGTTGAACATTACACTCGATCAAATTTAAACAAAGTTCGGATATTAGATTAATGAAATATTTGTAAATACCGTCTTTGAGTATTGCTTTCCTGAGCGGAGGTTTTGAAGTGCTTATAACTGAAAAAAGAGGTTTATTTTCACGTAGTTTCTTCAGTGTCATTATAGGAAATAATATTTCTTTTTGGTGTTAACGGGGAGATATAATGTAATTTCATTATCAAAAATTTCTGTGACTACACGTAGATCCTAGGGTATATTTTGATTAAGAACCACTTGGATTTAGACTTAGGTGTTATTAGTTGCCTGATTGTATGCTGATAGCAGAAATTTGGGTGAATAGAGTTGTTTATTGAGTGTTATTAGCGAGATAGAATAACGAACAACTCTGTAGATGATATAGTAGGTGCAGTTCAATGCAAGTGTTCGCACACCTTTGCTCTGATGAAAGAGATTGTGTAGAACGAGAGTAACGGAATTCAGTTCATGATGAGAGCGAACAGCGAACAGTTGCCGCATTTCCCGGGGACCATTGTTTCCCTCTAAACAGGAAACATCTCCTCAAGATTCTGCAGCACTGCAATCAAAGGAGAAGGAATTGAATTGAATTGTATCGAAAATTGGAAACCTATTGGCATTTACCTATCGAGAACAGAGTAAAAGAGTTTTATCTTTTATCATGTTGGAAACTGCTGATGAACATCAAGTTCAAGTTGACAGCACAGGGAAACAATTTATAATTTTAGGGAAAAGGATACAATCTAGTTGATTTGATTTGTGATATGGTGACGAATCGTAACGGAATATTATCCATTGTCAATAATTTGTACACCTTTCTATACTCCTCAAATTTTCCAAAAGGTCCTATTGGCAGTAATAAACTAATAAAGAAACTAAGAGAATATAGTCCTCACAGAACACCAACACCAACTCCATTTAAAAAAAAAGAACAAGATTCAGTTTTTGAAAATATTATCAGCAACAGTAATAATTTTAGAACACCTGCAGTTTCTAGTCAAAAGCAAAGACGAACTTTTTCATCCTCCAGTGTGCGAAAGGGGAGTGGACATTACACTACCTGCTTGCGTACGAAATAGATGAAGTTCTGAAAGATGCCTTTGGAAATATTGCTAACGTGGAAAGCTAAAGTTCCCCTCAAATAATTTCTAAAGCTGTCTCCAGCACTATATTGAAAAAAGAAAAAGTATATCTATAAAAGGAGCTAAGTTACACATTACCTCGAAATCACAGACTTTATGATAAGCAAGATCGAAAAACTAAACACTTTCCCTCTGCATAGAATATAAATGGATCTCTTTACTTTAGGCGCAATTAAGTGACGTCATAGTGCACCATACAAATATATTCTGGTGGCAATGAGTGTCTGTAGTTGCTGTGTCCATACCATTACTCTACGGTCAAAGAGAGGTGTTGAAATTTCTCGAGCCCTGTAAATTATTCTTGAAAAGTATTCGTATATGAAACTTCAACCGGATTATGTCAGTGAATTTGTTAATCCCCAGGCGCACAGAGTTCTTTTGAACTATAACACAACACTTTATCTTATTCACATCCTGATAAAGGCTTCATTGGCTGAATGATTTTTAATAACAATTTGTGTATTAATTTCAAGATAATGTACTCTGAAAAATAAACTAGCTTCTATATCCGATTTATAAAAAATTATGCAGATATGCAGCCATCGACCTCCTTGACCTCTGTCTAGCTAACGCTTTTGGGAAATTCAAGGAAATAAAAATAAAATCGATGGTTTTTAAAAGAAATACTACCCTAGTGAAAAAGAAAAAAAAATGTGAAGAAGAAATATATTGATGGTGATATTGATAAAACTAATTGAACCAGTAATATTTATGAAATGGTGAAGTATTGACTGAGCACTGAAATTTTTAGAGTGTTCAAAATCATGGACGCCGAGCCCACGACATATCGACTGCAAGACACAAAAGATGACTAGATTATCGGCGGTTTTTATGAATATGAAGTGCAAAAAGTTAGAAAGACTAGTAAAATTTATCAAATTGAAAAGATAGTAAAGAGTCGTACTCGTAGGGGCAAGAGATAGTTGCTTGTTCGCTGGCTGGGATAAAACTGGGATTTTGATTCTTGGGTCAGTGCTGAAGACATTAACAATGCCCAATGATTTCTATGTGACTATCATGTCCAATGTTTCGGATCCTCTCTGCAATGACTTGAAAGTGATTTTTGGACGAAACTCTCCCCCACCATCAAATTCGACGACAATGCAAAGTATGAAGTGGCTCTTGTCGACTGTATTCTCAAAAATACCTACGACATCCTGAGAAAAGATCGTAAATATGAAATAAAAATTAGACCCTATGATTGGCCGCCACCACCATCCTCAAGTGATCAAGAACAAATTCAAAAAATCAATTGGATGGATTACCCATATATTGACTTACCCTACGAGGAACTCACCTGAATGAACAATTTATGTCGTTTCATAAATAAAAGAATTTTTGCTCGTTAAAAGGGAGCTTTTCATTTCAACTATTCAACAGAGGAGGGTAAGATATGCATTAGTCCACCTATTCCCAGCGAAAAGGTTATTCTCAACGATAACCGAAAGGATCTTCTTGGCTTTAAGCTCAATATAATCAATGGTAAAAGTGCAGGAAATACTAATTTAATTTTTGCTGACAACACGCCTGCCTTCTCCACAGACACTTGTATATTTCTCTACACTTCATTTACGGAAACATCTCGGGTTGGTAATTCAAATGTTCCCCTCCTACGAGTTCTTGAATGAAAAACCAATCAAGAACAAATTCACCACCACAATATAAAGCATCTTCAGTATATTCCCGTAAACACTTCTTATTTGGAACTCTGTCAGTTAACACTAAGAAGTGAACTGGATGATCCCATAGCAATTTCAAAAGGTTTGGCTGTGATTACATGCTATGTTCGTCTCATCGTTCAAAAAGCACGATGTCTAATAAAAAAGTGGTATTCACTTGTCCTGATATTGAATACTATGTTAATACTTTTAGCCCAAGACAACATCGCAATGAAATGGACTACTATGAAAGTCACACGTCAATGTCTAGCTCCGGTATTGGTAGTTGGTTTGCTAAGCTCTTTCATTCTTTACTAGCACTGACCGTAAAATATCTTTTACCGGCTGGGACAGATTTTGCATTCTTTAGACTCTCTCAGTGGGGTTCTAGCAAGTATTTAAAAAAAAGTGCTATAGAAAATCTTAGGTACAGTACACAAACCCTTCGCGAGGGACTAAAACAAAATAATGATGGTCTAACAAGGTCAAGAAACAATACATTCTTTATCAAGCGCTGTTCAGGTTAAAAACAATTGACATCGCCCCTCTTGTCAAAGCAAAGAAGGGAAAGGTCAAAAAGTACTGAAAACAGAAGAAGATGTTACAGGAACAGAATTTTTTGATCTAAACTGGATCTCTTCTCCTAAGATGATCTACATACCGCATAAGGAATCTAAACCTTTAATCCCCGCCTCATTGGATGTCTTCAACGCAGACAATGTAGATATGAGAAGCAAGTGTGGATACTATGGACAATTTTATCCACAATAACCCCTTTCCAGTAATATCCGTTTTCAAATTTATTCCAATGAATACTAGCCTACTTTATGGAATTGTCGTCGACATTTTGAGATTTACAAATGAAATTCTTGAAATAAGATAACACATTGCCAATTCGGGGCAATGGAATATCCTATGAAAATTGTATACTACATAATTTATTTCGTCAAATTATTGTCTACATCAATGGCACGCTGGTAAGCACACGCAACAATCTCTCAAATTATACTAGCTCTATGCAATTCATGCTGATGACACCCAGGTCATACAAGGAATTGAGAGGCACCTCCAATAGATATGAATATATTACTAATACTGATAGTACAGATGCACTTAAAAATGCTACAACTAGTGAATTACATCTAGTTGGAAAAATATATCATGAAATATTTAATATGCCCCAATGGCTGCCGCCCAATGTTAAAGTGGATATAAAACTGACGCTAGCACCCTCCAATTTCACATTGAGAAAAGAACTTCCTGCCAATCCTGATGTAAGTCTCTCCCTCACCTCGGCAATACTTGTTTTACGCAAACAACAGGTCATGAGTTCTGTTGCTTTGGCCGTGGAAAAACTGAGAGCCAATGGAAATAATATTAAACTACTTGTTCCTCATACAATCACCAATCAACGTCATATTGCCATGGGCTCACGCAACCTTCACCGATTCATCCTTTATCAATGGCGAAATTCCGTCAAAACTCACTTTGGCATTTGTACATAGTGCCAGTGCAATAGGATCGTGGACTAAATGCCGGCGTAAATTTGATAAGTTCGAACTTTCATCTCTTGTGTTCAAAGTAAACGGCATTCCAATCTACAATCTTTATTTTGATAAATCATATAGAAAATTACGTGGGTTTACCATGCAAACCATAGATCCTGATTGGTAGCTATCTGAAAATGGTATAACCGAAGATATGTTTCCTAATAAACTTGGTATCATTGTTCTGAATTTGTCTGGATTACAGTAACTCAGTATAGAACGTACGGAGAGTATGTGTTTAGAGTGTGAATTTACTGATTCATTGCCTGAGAGTACTGCCCAAATCTCGCTAAATCAATATGAAACCTATTGGGAGATGACTCCCAAAGTCAGTGTTCTACTAGACTTGGCGCCAAGAACACCAGTCAAATAATCAATGTATTTAATATGGACCCCTTCATGTCCTAGCACAAATACTATTGTTTACCCTCGGACTTTCTTGGAAAAATTCAAAGCGCCATCAATACCTTGATTATTGTTAATAGCAGTCCATTGACTGTGTTGGCATGTCATTGGCTTTACAGCTTTCAAACAATCAAGACGATTGAATTTTTTGACCCTCTTGGTATACCTTATACATTTTACACACCCCACATCAGCAACTATATAGAGAACAGTGGGTAAACAATTATTCAAAATTGGAAGAGGGTTCAGGATCTACCGACTAAGAGCTGCGGCTTCCATGCACTACTATATTTTATGTTCCGATGTCACGGCTATACTTACAAGCAGTTTCTCCACATTTATAGTGACAATCCGCGTCTGAACGACTTTCTAGTGGAAAATATCCTGTCGGACCTATATAGTCTAGATTTCAGTGCCCTACGAGTAAAGTGCTTAAAAATGTTTGCGAATTTGTTTATTAATAAAATGCATATATATATATATATACAACAATGTCTTTAAGTATGCATTTTAGATTTCTTATTCTTATTAGGTGCATAGGCAATTGTCGTGAACCACTAATTTTGGTAAATCATTTGGATTCACTGTATATTAATCTTGATTGACTGCAAAGTCAGGGTCACATTGTCTAGAGTACAATGTAACTTCACTCTTGTCATATCTCTTTGTATAGTCAATGATACTATTTGCATTCATATTATGAAATTCACGAGTTTCAATCTGTCTATTTGAAGCAATATCACATACAGTGTTTTCAAGTGTTGAGTCACATTCGGTAACTGCAAAATAAAAATCGCTTTGTTTATAGTCATAATAGGCATTGTCATTACAGTAATGACGTAGGAACAAAATTGTATTGTTACCCAAGCAGTTTAATCGTAGACATGACTCCTCTTTCCAGAATAATTTAAATCCGCGACGATACCAATCTCGTAGAAATAAACTAAAATCATGTTTAGGATTCTTTCCAATCATAGCGGGGTAAGTATTCTCCCACTGATCACATTTATCTTAGTGACAATTGGAACACAGGTGCCCTCTAGGGTGTGAGTCACACACCTCCTCAAGACATGGATTACATCCTTTAATTTGTACTGTATAGCCTCTATATAATTTACATGGATTACATAATTTACACTTTTCACTATAGTCATCAATAATTGTACAATTCTCACATTGAGTCCAACTGCCAAGAGTGTACATGCACAATGGGAATGTATAGAACATTTTTTTTGGTTTCCAATATCATTTGACTCACTAACAGCTAAAACGAAACTGATCCTTCCTGCTGACGGATAAATTCATTGTGGAGGAATGTGGAGATGAGTAGCTCTGTGATTTTACCTCTTTCGAATGATGGGGTGGAGCCATCTACATTGAATCCATTGGCAATGTTTTCAAAAGTATATCCACGATATGATTCTGCTTTGTTCCAATTAATATATCAATAAATTGACTAAAAGCACCTGAGTCACATTTTAATAGTTTCATACAATAGTCCAATGGGGGAGAATCACTCCTCATTATATTGTCAAGTGTTCCCTGAAAGAGAGAATATCCTGCGTTGAAGAGATAACTTGAGAAAATCGTCATCCAAAATCAAATGTTTTTCCATAATCACTAGATTTGATCGAATTCTCTCTTTCTCAAATTTATTCCTTTTTCAATCCTTCCACTCTCACTGCTGACTCTAGACTGACCATGATTCGTTAGCCTAACCTAGCCAGAAAAGAAAGAGAACATTTTCGATTTCGAAACAATTTTATTGAATAATTACAACAACAACAACAATACTATGCATGTACAATTAGTGATAGAGTTTATTGTCTTTGATATGTTTCACCAATGCACTTAAAGCACATTGAAGTCTATTCACATGTGGTATATCAACTTTTGCAGCGAAACACAATTGATCCTCCATTCTAAATTTGCTCAAGGATAACACATATTTTGCATATACTTCATCCCATTCCAGACAAAGTCGTGATCTTTTCGTGATTTCCACCGCAATGTTTGGTGCTCTTGTATTATTACCATCAACTCCACTATCAACTTCTAAGAGGGTAAACATTCCACTCGTCATCAACACATAAATACATATCCAAATGAGTAAAGTCAAACTGTTCTCACTCCTTTGAATTCTATTCACAGACTAATAAAACAACTACAGCAAGAATCCTTTCCTCATATTCCCTCCGCCACTAATATTTAACCAGCCCTCTGATTGGTTGAGAAGGAAACACGTGATCATGTTTCCTAATTCATGGATCATAACATTCGTAAGAAGTGTCATTGACCCTGGTCCCCATTAGACTCAATAATCCAGAAAACATCCATCAAATTGAGAAAAATCCTGTTTTTCCATTCTCACTGACAAAACCATAAAACATCCATCAAGTGAGAAAATTCCTGTTTTTTCATTCTCACCCACAAAAAACATAAAAAATCCATCAAAGTGAGAAAAATCCTGTTTTTCCATTCTCACTGACAACGAACAGACATAAAAACATGCATAAATTATGTAAAAAAGTTGTAGATCGCAGCAGGGGTGAGTGTTCGGACCTCCTGAGGCCTTTTTACTTATTAGTTGCCTTCCAATTACTTTCGACTATTAAAAAGGGCACTAGCCTCTTGAATTTCCAATCGAAAGAGTCTTTTTTGAAGTTTCTACGACAACGCTTTCTACAAAAACCTTATATACCCCCAGGGCATAACTTACAACCCTTGCCCTGAAGGCTGTGGGGGAGTGTCCTCCTCAGAAACATAATTTCTGTCTGAAAATCAACTACGCTGAACAAAATGGGTATATTAAAATTTTGATTGGATGTTTCTGGGGAAATGGAGGGCGTGGAAGGGGTGTTAGTTACCTTCCAATCCCTTTCGACTATTAAAAAGAGCACAAGTCACTCCAATTTCCAATCGAATGAGCCCTTTTCGAATTTTCTACGACAACTCCTTCGATATGAAGTGCCCTGTAGTGCTTCCATTTCTACTGTATTTTAGAGTAGACTACTTTATTTTGAATGTTTCTCCTCTAATATTTTTAGACCTACTTAGTACTTTATTTCTACTTAAGATTTGGATTTTTCCCGTTTTTCCTTGCCGAGCCTATGGATTTTTGTTACGGAAATAGGAATTTTGGATGCAACGGCGGGATTTCAGCAAAAGCGATTGACAAACGTTCTTGTTTTTGTCGAAATTGGATAGACCCGTGAAATTTGAAACAAAATAACCAACGGGGAAGGACTGAAGATTTGATTTTTGGAACTGGGTGACATCCATCAAGACGCCAAGTGGAGCGCTAAAGTTCACCAGCTTTCTTCATGTCATTCGGTTTATTTTTGGACTTCCCTGCTCAAATTTTGTTGTGAAAAGACTTTTCAGCTTTCTGAAAACAGTAAAAATGAAAAGAGGAATGGGCTCAAAAACGTAGTTTTGGCTTTGACGATTACTGTCAAGTATGGGATGAAGCTTAAAGGCCTACGTTCACCGACAGTTTAAGGAAAAATGAAGTCTGTGAAATCTGATGCAACTGTTTCCCAATGCGTCGCTTTTTTTTGGCATTGGGAAAGACGATGGGGATGGCGACGACAACGCTGACTCGGGCTATTAATCTTAATATTTGGTGTTTTCTCATAAATCTCATTATTTGGTAATTGTCATTAAATTTTTCTGAATAAATTTGAAAAAGTAGTAATAGAGAAGGGAAAAATAATGGCAAAGTCTTTCCTTGTAACTTGGAAAGAAGTAAGAAAATGGGGAAACTTTTAGGAATTTTGGTATTAAAAATAGTGATTTTCCACCAGCCTTTTAGGGATTGAAAAATTTGAAGTGGAAACACTGGTAATATAGCGTAAGAATCAATCTTGTTAACATTCCTGTTCAAATAGTAAGCACAATAACATACTTACTTCCGGATTGTGTCCTACTATAATTCTACTCTTTTTTTTTGGCTCTTAAGTACTTTATTCCTACATTAGTGGAATGGAAGCACTGGTGCCCTGGTCTAAATAAACAAAACATTGTGCCAACATCGTTCTTTACTTAGGCAGCGCGATTGCGCTGCCTATGGTACTGAAGCTAATTTATTACAAGTTAAGATTGTATATTACTTACTGTTGGTATTATAGCTGGTGAGACCAAAATACAACCTGATAAATCAATCCAATATTTCTGTATGCTGATCAATGACTTTGCGGTTATTAAAAAAATATTTGATTTTATGCTTATGTTTTTAAGATGATTTTAATTGTATACTGAAAGTTATTGATGTCACAACTGGTGTAAGACTATGGAATGCTCTACAGACTAATTTATTGTTGTCAGGCTACATACTCACTTTTGACTCCAAAATCAATATTCCTGTTTCTTATACTTGACTCTTGTGTTTTCAGTTAAATGCCAGTTTTGATAATCCTAGAAACATAAGGAAACATAATTAGTTTGCATGGGCGTAGGCAGCATATTGTCTAGGGGGGGGGGGGCAGTCAATAGTTTGACGGAGGGCCTTTTATCAAATGCTTTTCCAACCATCTGGTTTTTCAGTCATATTTAATTTAAATTTGAAGGTCTAGGGGGGCAGCTGCCCCCTGCCCCCCTCCCTACGCCTATGTTAGTTTGTTTATCTGTATTAGTTTTATTGATATGTATTAGATAGACTGTGAAGTAATATTTTTTGTCCGTTTTAAGTTTCAACTTCGCTGTTTACTTCCCTCGGAAAAACTCTGTTTTTTTAAATTAATTTTGACAAGGGCCTCCGTCAAGTCGTCGCCACTGCTAAGAACAAATTAAAAAAAATGAAAAAATCTAGCGTTTTGAAGTAAAATTCACAAGAGACAAATACACACTCACTTCGAAAGTTTACTGAATTTACTGGCATGCCCGATCGGTTGGTTTAATCAGGATGCACAAAACCCCTTTCTTTCTCGAATTATTCTCGATTTTATAATCCACTAAAAACGCGCTATAACCACATTTCAACCAGTTTTGCAGACCAAAAAGCTTAATTTCAAGACTCTTCTAGAGCCACGAAGATTGTACCATTACGTCTTTTGAACTGTCAGCTTTTGGATTGTACTGAGGAGAGCTTCTCCTCAAAGAAGCTCCGAAGGAGGCTCAGAAAAACTAATTAAATAACTGTTCATTACGGTACTTCATGGCTAAGATTCATAGTCTGATTTAGAGGTAATGGCAAAGCCCTTTAAGTAGTCAAACAGTCCGTGTTAACGAACTGTAAGTAAGGAGTGACCCGGCTACATAGTAACAAAAACTCCAAAATATAGAATTTTGATGACAATAGATATGTCAAATAAATCAAATTTTTATGCTGATTTCAAATATATAACTTTCATCAAGTTTAGTCTTACCCATTAAAAGTTATGCGCCTGAGAAAATTTGCCTTATTTTCGAAAAAAAGGGGGAAACTCCCCCTAAAAGTCATAGAACGTTAATGACACCATCGGATTCAGCGTATCAGAGAACCCTACTGTAGAAGTTTCAAGCTCCTATCTGCAAAAATGTGGAATTTCGTATTTTTTGTCAGAAGAAAGATCACGGATGCATGTTTATTTTTATTTTTTTTTTTTCTTTCCCCAGGGGTGATCGTATCAATCCAGTAGTCCTAGAATATCGTAAAAGGGCTCATTTGAAAGGAAATTAAAAGTTGTAGTGCCCTTTTAGTAGAGGAGGGGGTGTTACTCGTGACAGCACACCAAATATGGGCATAGAATACTGACAGCACACCATATATGGGCATAGAGTCATTAGGGAGAACACGTGGTTAATGGGGTCAATGACCTCTTTTTCCAAGGTCGATTTATTTGATGTTTTTCATGGATGTTTAATGGTTTTTGTCAGTGAGAATTTGAAAAACAGGAACTTTCTCACATTTATGGACCATATTCACTGAGAGCGTGCACTTACAACACCGGTACGAACCACGTGGTTTATGGTCCATATATGGGCATAGAATACTGACGGGGCACCATATATGGGCATTGAGTCATTAGGGAGAACACGTGGTTAATGGGGTCAATGACCTAAATTTCACAACAACAACATCGACCTTGACATTCGCTGAGAGCGTGCACTTACAACAACAACAACATCGACCTTGGAACACCTGTGCCGTCAACCTCAATTCACCTATCGTGAATCAATAATTCCCCTTAGAAACAACAAATTAATTTCCCCTTTCTTGACAGATCAATCAATCAATGACATCATCTGTCAGACTTTAAAAATTTTCGCCCTAGAAACACTTCTCCAGGAATAGATCCAAATCATTAATGTCTTTGCCTCGGGAACAACTCTTTTGGTCGAACTCCAAAGGATATTAATAACCAAAGACCATGGAAACAATTAGGCAAGAAACATCTTAGCGATGAATTGTTTTAGCGCGCGAAAAGGTTTCTTATTAATTTGAAATGCGTTAGCGCAGAGATGCCAATAACAAAAGGAACACGCTGAATTTACGTTTAGGGATTATTTGGGCGAAACCGTTTTAGACAGGTTATGGAACTATTTCGGCGAAACAGATAGAGACATTTTAAAAGAAGATTTTTGAAGAGATTTTGGAAGAGGTTTTGAGTGTGGTCGTTATAATACACATGTTTCATATGAACAGTGTTGTGAGGTCCTCTAACCCAACCCCAAAGGGTTCCAATCCTCCTACCCCCACCCCGAAGGAAGCCCCCGGTCCTCAAAAGCCCCCCAAGCTCCCAAAGGCCCTCCACCGGTCCCCAAATGTCCCCCAGGCCCCCAACTGTCCCCCCGGACCCTCAAAGGCCCCCCAAGCTCCCAAAGGGCCACCGGCGCCCCCAAAGGCCCACCCACACCCCCAAATGCCATGCCCGGCGCCCCCAAAGGCCCAACGAGCACCCAAAGGACCAACGGGGTCCCAAAGACCCTCCACCGGCCCCCAACTGCCCCAAAGGCCCTCCCCTGGTCCTCAAAGGTCCCACCGGGCTCCCAAAGGACCAACGGGGCCCCAAAGGCCCTCCACCGGTCCCCAAATGTCCCCCAGGCCCCCAAAGGCCCTCCCTGTGCCCCAAAGGCCCACCCAGACCCCCAAATGCCATCCCCGGGCCTCCCAAAGGCCCATCGAGCTCCCAAAGGACCAACGGGGTCCCAAAGGCCCTCCACCGGCCCCCAACTGCCCCAAAGGCCCTCTCCTGGTCCTCAAAGGTCCCACTGGGCTCCCAAAGGACCAACGGGGCCCCAAAGGCCCTCCACCGGTCCCCAAATGTCCCCCAGGCACCCAAAGGCCCTCCCTGTGCCCCAAAGGCCCACCCAGACCCCCAATGGCCATCCCCGGCCCCCCCCCCAAAGGCCCATCGAGCTCCCAAAGGAC